>NC_048422.1:6163174-6191028 GCF_013103735.1 Etheostoma cragini
CAGTTCTGAAGGCAAAAGGGGGTCCAACCCGTTACTAGCATGGGGTACCTAATAAAGTGGCCGGTGAGTGTATGTGAGGTTGAATGGAGAGCATTTGTGAACAGCAGTTTTCAGTTCTTTTCACAGATTCTCGATTGGATTCAGGTCTGGACTTTGACTTGGCCATTCTAAAACCTGGATACGTTTATTTGTGAACCATTCCTTTGTAGATGTTGCTGTATGTTTGGGATCATTGTCTTGTTGGAAGATAAATCTCCGTCCCAGTTTCAGGTCTTTTGCTGACTCCAACAGGTTTTCATCTTATTTTAGGTTTTCAGGTTTCAATTCTAACCCCAACCGGCCCGTCAGACCCCGCCTACGAAGAGCCTGGGTCTGACCGAGGTTTCTGCCTAAAAGGAAGTTTTTCCTCGCCACTGTCGCACTGTTGCTTGCTCTGGAGGAAACTACTAGAACTGTTGGGTCCTTGTAAATTCTGGAGTGTGGTCTATCTGTATAGTGTCTTGAGATAACTCTTGTTATGAATTGATACTATAAATAAAACATTTTTTTTAAATTGAATCCAGAATGGTCTGTATTTGGCTGCATCCATCTTCCCCTCAATTTAAACCATCTTCCCTGTCCCTGCTGAAGAAAGCATGCCCAAACCATGATGCTGCCACCACCATGTTTGACAGTGGGGATGGTGTGTTGAGGGTGATGAGCTGTGTTGCTTTTACGCCAAACATATCGTTGTGGCCAAAAAGTTCGATTTTGGTTTCATCTGCCCAAAGCACCTTCTTCCACATGTTTGGTGTGTCTCCCAGATGGCTTGTGGCAGACTTTAGACGAGACTTTTTATGGATATCTTTGAAAAATGGCTTTCTTCTTGCCACTCTTCCATGAAGGCCAGATTTGTGCAGTGTACGACTGATTGTTGAGCTGTGGACAGACTCTCCCACCTCAGATGTAGTTCTCTGCAGTTCATCTAGGTTGATCATGGGCCTCTTGGCTGCATCTCTGATCAGTCTTCTCCTTGTCTGAGCTGAAAGTTTACAGGGACGGCCAGGTCTTGGTAGATTTAGAGTGGTCTGATACATTGCTTGCACAATGCTCCTTGGGATGTTTAAAGCTTGGGAAATATTTTTGTATCCAAATCCGGCTTTAAACTTCTCCACAACAGTATTACGGACCTGCCTGGTGTGTTCCTTGGTCTTCATGATGCTCTCCGCGCTTTCAACAGAACCCTGAGACTATCACAGAGCAGGTGCACTTATACAGAGACTTGATCACACACAGGTGGATTTTATTTATCACCATCAGTCATTTAGGACAACTTTGGATCATTCAGAGATCCTCGCTGAACTTCTGGAGTGAGTTTGCTGCACTGAAAGTAAATGGCCCGAATAATTTTGCACACACCACTTTTCAGTTTTTTATTTGCCATAAAAGTCTAAAATATCCAATAGATTTCGTTCAACTTGACAATTGTGTCTCACTTTTTGGTGATTCTTAACAAAAACTAAAATTTTTATATCTTTATGTTTGAAGCCTGAAATGTGTCAAAAGGTTGAAAAGTTCAAGGGGGCCGAATACTTTCGCAAGGCACTGTATATTTCTCTTTCTCTCTCTCTCTAATCGTGATTATTATTTTGGCCATAATCGTGCAGCCCTAAGATATGTAATGGAAGACAATTTAGTACTAATTAGGTTAATAATTTAATACAATGAAACTTGGCAGCCCTTGGTTTTTCACCTGTCACAATGAAAGTTGTAAGTTGTTTATTTTTTATCCTCATTTCTTTGTTTTTGTGCTTTAATTCTGTTTTTCCATACCAAATATTTTATATATAAACATTTATATTTGACTTTTGGCCAACTTAATAGACGCGCTGTTATCGCCGATGCCGAATCGCCTTTTGCATGTTACACATTTAACCTTACCAAGTACAGTTTTTAGAATACACAACATTAGCCCCCCTATTTGCGTGGACCCCTGACATGAAAAGAGCCTATGCAGTTTATCACTATGTTTACATATGCACGTCAGAGAGCGCGGTCCATATTGCGGAACGCGCCGTAGAATGTGTTACGCTAGGTGGAGAAAGACAATTATGACTCTCCAGACTTTATGCGTTATTGTCGTGAAGCGTCACAGACGTTATTTTCTGCATATATTTTGCAAGGTAAAGGGTCAACTATGCATCGACAAGTTGACCTAGCGCTACAGCAACACTGGACACGCAATCTGTCCAGGGTCTGAAATTAACACTGGCCAAATGAGGGTACTTTTTACCGTTTGGCAAAGTACATCTCAAAAGGCTAGCCGCCACATGGCAAGCACGTATTTGCACCAAAATTGTTCTGTTAGTTTGCTAGTCTTCTCAAAAGAAAACACAATGAAATTAAATGTTAAACAATCATTAACCATTGACCGACAAATAGGAAACCGAGTCTCGCTTCCCCAGTCCGAGAGGCTCTGACACACTCTACTCTTACCACTGCACCCGATACGCCGGCCTCTGCTTAAAGAGTGCGGCGAAGAGATGGAACAGACTTCTGTCTTACCATAATTTTCCATTGTTTTGGGATCAATAAATATCTATATCTGAATCTGTTCAACGCGTGAAACGTGCCCGTGAATGTCACATTCTGCGGCCCGACATCGCACATGAAAAATCGACCTGAACTAAATGTTTATTCATAACAGTTTTAATATCCGGGATTTTCAGAGAGGAGATTTCTCTTTTTAAAAATGTTCATTGTAATCCTGTAAAAAATAAATTGTGCCTAAATTCATGGTCTCAAAACTCTTCAATGGGGTCAAAGAAAGGCAGAGTCCTGGCCCCGATGGGGTTGGTGGTCGGGTTCTGAGGAACTGTGCTGTCCCGTTGGCTGACATCTTCTGCTTCATCTTCCAGATGTCTTTACAGCTGCAAAGTGTCCGTCATCTTTGGAAAGACTCAATAATTGTTCATGTGCCCTAGATTAAAACTCCTAAGACCCCCCAGTGACTTCAGACCAGTGGCACTTACATCTCTTGCCATGAGATTGTCAAATGTTTGAAATCCTGTACAGGATAAGAGACCCTCTCCAGTTCGTCTACAGGTCGGGCAGAGGCGTGGATGACACTACAGGGACGCTTCTAAACATGGTTTCAAACATCTTGAGGGGGGCCAAGTCCCTTGTTCTTCTATTTATTGACTTCTCTGCTTTTAACTGCATTCAGCCGCATGTTTTAGCAGACAGGTTGAAGAACACTTATAACATTGATATGGTCTGATCTGCTGGCTGTTGGATTTTTCAGCGAGATTACAATGGCTAAGAGTGAACGGTGTTCTATCGGATGCCCTCTTATCTTCCCCCCCAGGGCTGTGTTCTCTCCCCTGTTTTATTTGTTTTATACACATACGAATGCCATAGCCAACAGGAACGACACCACATTATTAAATTGGACATGGGTCTGTGATCGACAGTAGACTGTGCTTGGAGCCCCAGGTCGACGCCGTGTGTAGAAAAGCACATCAGCGCATCTACTTTCTCCGTGAGCTTGGCAGTTTTAATGTCGACGCTGTTTTTATGAGAATGTATTATTCCTGTTTTATCGAATCAGTTCTTACTTTCTCTTTTATCTGTTGGCACAGGTCACTTTCTATTAAACCGAAAAATCGCATGCACGGTATCGTGAAGCTGTGCAGCAAAACTGCGGGCACACCCTTAAATGACCTTTTTGAACTGTATAAGGCCAGATCCTTGAAGAAGTCGAGAACCATCCCTCGTGGGGTGAATTCATGCTGCTCCGCTCCGGGGCAGATATAGTCTGCCGCGGGGAAGACCAAATAGATTCAGATTGGCTGTTATCCCAATTGTAAATAATATCCTGTAAATTCAAATGTAATTCCTAAATAGTCATACTGTGGTTGTGTTTGGTGTATATATTGTTCCTGCTGGCTATAATCCAAATGGCTCCCCTGAGATAACGCGAGCACACCTGAGCCACACACCCTTGTTATGCTAAAGAGATAAATGTAAAGACAACGTAAAAGACAAATAGATGCTGATGACGCTCCCCACGGAGTGTTGGGGAAATCTGTAGAGAAGCGGGTCTAGCGCTTTCACGTATGCCACCAGATTTGGCCAAACACAAAGTATCTAAACTAAATGTGGGATAAACATGTAAATTCGGGACGAGCGAGTACAGCATTATCTGTATCTGTTAACCACATGAATTATCTGTATCTGCACTCGGACTGGGCGGGGCCTAACCCGAATGTGGACAGGATTGAACCCAGAAGTGGGTCGGGTTGTCTTGAAATGGGCGGGGCTTTAACCAGTATGCTATTTTAAGCATGCAGTTGATATGGGTTGATCAGAAATAGTTTTATTTATTGCTTGTTAGAAAACTATTTACATGACAGCATTAGCATTGAACTTCAGATCAATGGTTTTATCATGGTAACAAACAAACTACATACATAACAAGTTTTGCAACAATGAATACAAAACATGGGGTTGCAATTACTTTCTTTTTTAACTTAATTTTTTTATGATCAGTGAGATTTTACACCAGGTATGTCTGTGTGTGTGTGTGTGTGTGTGAGTGAGTAAGAGAGAGACAAAGAGAGAGGGGGGCGGGGGGGACTGTGTTCTACAGATCAAATAAATTGAAAAAATAAGCGCCAGCAGATGGTTTAAAAAAAAAAAAAATCTCCGTCAGGCAGAGACGCAATGCGAGTCGCATTCTACCAAGCACCATGTCTGGACTAACCCCACATTTACTAGAAATCTACTGGTCACTAAGTAAGTACTACAAACCTAAAGCTGAAGAAACCCTAAACGTTAACGGCAAAGACCTGAGGGAGCTGAGGGAGAGGGAGAGAGAGAGAGAGAGCTGTTCTGTGTGGGAGTGAGCAGAGCGTGACACAGCAACACAAAGAATCTGTATGTGTGTAGGGGAGGGGCGCTGTGACTGGCCTATCACAGAATGGAGACACAGTCAGCTACCCAATGAGGATTTTTATTCAATCCGAGCACAGATATTGACTGTATTACTTGTATGATACTTCGGCAAAAGTGCTAGTACTCGTAGTACTACTACTCGAGTATCCGGCGCATTTCTACAGTGTATATTTTTTAAACAGCGTCAGGCCTCAGGTGAAAAGATAAACCTAATAAACCGCCTCAGACCAGACAACCTCAGACAAACAAGTCAAGATTTACTGATAAATGTTTACTGATTCAAACATATTATTGTACAAGTGCACACACAGCTAGCGCATTTAGCTTAGGCTTCTGTCTTTTGTGTCATTGCGACGACATTGTTGTTACTTGAAAACAACGGCCGTACTAATATTGCAGATGAAAATACCTTATTTACTTATTTAAAAAATTAGCATATTTCAAAAACTAAAACTGTTTTTATTTATGACACAATTTATTCATCATTGTGGTTTATTGACTTACGTAACTTTTAAACATCACAATAAGCAAAAATACTACTGCCGGACCATTTCCATAGCAGAGTTAAAAGGTTTAAAAAATATTAAAGAGAAAATATATTCAGCTCATGATTGCCTATAAGGTTAATAACAATATACTAGACTGACCTGTTAAATTTTTGTTTACTATCCAAGAACTTTGAATATAGAGTATATACTGGGATTTCCCCAGTTACATTTCTGCTCAAACAAACCAGTGTAGGCCTGTAACAGTTTTTTTTTTTTTAATCATTGTGATTATTTTTGTAGAACCGCAGTTAAAGCTTTTTTTAATGAGATTGGTCACACTGTTGTTTGCCTACGATACTATGGATTATGGATCGGATGATGCTCCGTCCGCAGTTGCAAGTCCAGTCGGCTTTTGGACGTTAGAAATCCACCTAAGCACCTTTACGTGTGTTTAAGTCCTAATGTAGTTAGACCGTCTTGGTGCATTGTATTAGTAACGTTACCGTGGGTGACGTCGCTGTACCGTAAATTCAGACAATTCCACAGGGGTTTGTGCTTTTATTTTTCTAATCTGTCCAGAACTTGTTTGCTAACTTTTGCCAAGGTCCTCAGGGGTATTGATGGTAATTGTTGATTAATCCCATCTTTACCTGTGTATCTTCTAGGGCTGTAACGATATGCTAAATAAAACCAAAATCGTGACACTCAGCGAGTAAGAAGGCAGAATCGTGACACACCCCGTCCAACTCCCAGAGTTATCCTTCCCGTCAAGATTTAATGCTACCACATCTTTTAATTACTAGTAGTCTTTTTGTTCCTTTTAGCCCAGATTCGTTGTCAAAACAATCATACTAAAAATAACTGAGCATGTTGAACAGTGTCGTACCGTTGTGTTACCCACCAAGAATTACATTAGCACTAGCTACTTTACACAGCACCTACACTAGGCACCAAAGCACTTTTCTTCTTCGTTACCATACAGTTTTGGAGCGGAAGTGTCCATTACGGTTACCATTATTCTTATGTCTCATTGCAACGAGTTAATGAACCACTAAAATTATTTTGGAAACCTTCTTTTTAAGGTACAATAGAATCTATGTTGTTGGATTGATCAATATTGAAATCACTTAATATCAATAAATAATGTATCTGTTGTATTACTGTGTTGCATAGTGGGATGTAATCAATGACAAAACAATGCCATGTGGCAGAAAAAAAGTTGTAGCTAAATACTCGCCTTAATCCTTCCAAGGAAGCAGTTCTACCGAACTGGACAAACGACTAATTCTCAACATCGCAATTTTGAAAAAAAACAACAACTTACAGTTGCACTTTGATTTGGCTCTTGCAGTTTGGCTTATTTAAAGCTAACGTACTTGACTATACTTTTTGTTGTTTAGCATTTTGTACCTTCTTGGTCAAAAACACTTAATTGGAAGTTGCTAAGGCTAAAAGCGAAATGAAATTTTTATTCCGACATACTATACTATGCCTTTTTAAAGGCACTGCGGAACAAACCTTTGCCAAAGAAAAGTGTGGAGAGTGTAAATTGTAATTTGCCCTGTGGGACTAATAACGGATACATTATTATTATTGTGGGAATGCTGTTCCACAGCTTTCCAACTATTGTTATTCGGTTCTTTCTTTATTATTCCGTACGTTTTTTGTCTCTCCGTAACTTCGGCATACTTCCAGCTATTTGAACCGTTCAGCTTTTACAATCTTCAGCTCTTTCAGCAGATGATGGGACTTCTATTTTTCTACTATTTATACTTTTTCAAGTAATAAGCTTTTAAACATTTTATTTAAACATTAAAGTCAATGAGCGCAAGCTTCAAATCTTCTTCTGCTCCCAAAATTTTCAGCGCCTTCATACTTTCACCTACAGACGTGGTTCCAACTTTAAAACGTTCACAAAATATTCAGCTACCAGCTATCTTTTCAGTTTGATATATCTTACAGTTTTTGTGGAAAAGCAGTTTATATATAGTGAACATTTTAGTATTTTTCTGCATTTATAATGAGTGTGTATTTCGTGAAGTAGAATGGGGAGTGACATAACTAGAGTGAAGCGCTTTAAAAAAAAAATCTTGGTTATCTCTCTATAACTTGCTTGCACGCCAACAATTCTAACTTGTCAAGGACAAGTTAGAATTTATACATCAAAACGTAGGTATTCTTGTCTAGTTTCAGCCAGTGTGCGATATGAATTATACCGCACACTCAGCGAGCTTTCAAATGACAAGACTTTCAAATCTTCCTTCATTCACTGCCATGTTAAACTTCATCCACATTTCTGAGCAAAACGCAGAGCAAACCAATTTTTTAAATTGCTGATATGCCCACATTGTTAAGGTTATCCACATAAATTGTATATCAATACATCAAGAAAGGCCTTCTGGTGCTCGTGAGGAGGTTATTCTATTGATATCACGTATTCCTTTAGCGCAATGACCATTTGTTTGAGAGCTTGTTCAGTGTCTGAGGAGCTGCGGTTTGCCACAGGTGAAGGGTAGAGCCGCTGCATCGTTAACTGATTACAGATCAAAGAGATGGCATTGCAGAGATGAAAGGCCTCCTAGCTGTGTTTACAAACATGGCCACTGATAGTTCGTATCCATTAGCAACCGTTTCAGTCTCTGTCAATTGCTTTGCTGTTGTCTCCACAACTCATTTGAGCTGTGTGTCCTTGTGTGTGTGTGTGTGCGCGCACACACACACAGACAGACAGACAGACAGACACAAACAGAGAGACATACACAGATAAATGATATATTACCATGTATATTTTTTTCAAGAAGACATTTCAGTGGTGGTGCAGTGGTTATAGCACTTGCCTTTTCGTGCCGGAGACCTGGGTTCAATTACCACAGTGGTATCTCATCACCTAGCTAACCTACCTAAAAGGCTTTTAACACTGTAATGATTAATTATTATTCCTTACGTTTTTTTGTTGTCCGTATCTTCTGCAGACTTTCAGTTATTAAAACCTTTCAACTTTTAAAACTTAGCTCTAGCTCCTTATGGTGCAGTGGTGTTATTCAACTTAATTGAAACCATTCATACTTTTTCAACTATTATCACCACTTCAACATCTTGTTACTGATTTAAGCTATTTCTCCAGTTTAGCTTTAGCATCGCAAGTTTATTTTTTTACTCTTTCGAATTTTTTTTACATTAGTGGTGTTACTCATATTAATTACAACCATCATACAACTATTCTTCAGCAATTCAGCATTCCCACGCATTTTCTGCAGGTAATGCATTTTCCAGTTATTATTATTATAACTTGTTTATTAACAAATTAGACGGGGTATATGACTTGACCTGAAAAAAAAAATTGGTTATGGTTATGAAACGTCCAGAGATTTTATATAACAAGCTAAGCACAATATCTCTGGAAACATTCCTTTCTTTCTCTTTGGGAAAATGTATTGTCAGTGAAGCTCCAATTTTGCAGTTTGACATCATTCTGTCTTTTCCTTTTCCTGTACAAAGAGACAACCAAGTTTGTATGTTATTTATGTACTCAAACTGCAAAAACTACTATAAAAATACTGCATAGTACATTTTCTTTGTCAAATATAATCTGAATTTTTTTCTCATCATCAAACTTACCCTCTTTCTAGGTTGTACACATCGCCCCTTTATGTATCTCCTAGCAACAGCACTGGCACCTCAGGGGTCAGGGGTCACAGAGAGGTGAGGGGGAGGACAAGACGCTCACTGTCAGTAGACAAACAGCGCTCCGTGGACACGTCTCTGAACAGAGCCATCAGAGCAGCTCGGCACATGAAGCGCACCTCTGGACACATGGCTCGCTCTCTGGCTACGGGAGTGCACTACCAGCAGCTCCTCACCTAGTCCTGCAGCTGCACAGGCAGCGCAGACAGCAGGGGCTGAAGGGAGGGAATGAATAAAACGTCTAAACTCATTCTCTTCTTGGAACTTCTCTTTTTTCCTACATTTGGAGAAAAAGTTGTTGCCGGAGCTTTGTTTACTGGATTAAAAAATAATAATTTTATAATAATTTAACTCTCAGGTGGCCAAACATTAATTTGTTTCTTCTTTGTTTCTTGTCATTAAAAAGAATTTCAAAAGATGTGCTGGGATACATGAAAATGACACTTTCTAAACTTATGTAGTACTGTAGATCAGTTTGATAAAACTTGATCATGATCGTTTTACAAACCGATAAAGAAATTACAAGACAAGTTACAACTGTCTTGAAATGGCAATTTACATGAGGTAATACTCAGTTATTTTGAGCCATTTATTGATCCTGTGACTGTACAGTAACGTGTTTTTTTATCTTTTCTAGTTTGTAGAAATGTATTTCAGTGTTTTTGTGGTTGCCGTATAATCGTTACCTCCGTGGATCTCTTTTGTGAACGGTCGACCCGAGGTGCCGGATAGCTGGAAGTTTTTTTGTATGTAGAAACAACACATTTCAAAATGTGCAGTTTGAATATTGTTGTATTGTTGTATATTGTGTACATAAGCTTGCCGGTTTAACTTAAGTTAAAGGCTAACTGTCTACTGTGACTGACCAGCTTTATGTGGATCAAACAATCACACCCCAACACTGTAAAGGCTTTTAGAATAAAGAGAAATATACAGTTGTTACATGTTTTATGGATTGTATTCTCAAATTGAATTGTTTTCTATACCATAAAACTGTGAATACTTTTTTTAATTCATATTCAATTTTTGTACCTTTATTTTTCCAACTGTAGCTCTAAAAATATTTAGCAGGGACTCGTTTCGGTTGTCCCTAAGGATAATAAATTAAGGTGAAAAATAACATTTGGTGTTGCTGTACTTTACTGTTAAAAAGATAGTACCAGAAAAAAAAAAACAGTCTTTAATGTAATGGAAGCCAATTTATTAGACAGCCTTAGTACATAGGTACACATGGAAATTTTCTTTGTGCTTAAACACTTGCAAACATACAATCCCGATAAGTTAAACAGTATAAGGACTAATGCGTCGCTATTATCTTTTCTCTGATAAATAATTTGATATAAATCAATTGATTTAATAGAGTAAACCCTATACAACAGCAAATTATAATAAAACAAAGTGAACGCAAAGTCAAGCGTTTGCATCACAGAAAACGCATTATAGTGCAAGATACAACTTGTTTGGCCAGGAAAGAGGGAAGGGAGGAGGAAATTTAAGGTTTTTTTTGCAAAGCCATTCACCATTGGAGGATTTTACATTGCATCAGAGGAGGAAACAGACAAAAAAAAATATATTAGTTATTTTTCTGAGTTGACCACTAACAGCTACAGCTAAAACATCACATATACGGCGGCTTCACATTGACATTTTTTAAAGAAAAGGAATCGCTACTTCACAGTCAGAAAAATATCACCAGTCAACAGTGAGACGCTAAAACAGCAACATATGGCCCATACGCAACACTACTAGTGCATGGCCCAATAAAACATAGCTACTAACCAATGATAAGACTTAGTCGGACAGATTACAATACTGAAATACAACTGGCCCTTTTTAGGATTATTCATTACATATTAGCAAGCAACGGCCTTTTTGACATTAAAACGTGGAGTTTCTCTGGATAAAAGAAAAAATACTAAGTAAATACTTTACAGTCTTGTTAACCGGAGGAGGGATAATTCTGGCTTTTTGCAGAGCTCTCTCTCTTTCCAATTTCTGCTTAAACGAGCCTTTTTAAACAAATACTTCAAAGAAAATGTATGTTTTGAGTATCAGATACGCGGCGGACTAGTAGCTTGCTACTATCCTTGCAGAGGACTGTGAGGTTAGCTTGGATATGCAACGGTCTCATGACAAAAAACTATCAAAAACACATATACACGTCCACGCTCCCGTAACATAGTCTTTTTCTCCTCCGTTAAATATTTCTTCGGGAATAGTTTCAAAGCGAGTATTTCTACTTCACTCAAAACAAAGGTTTTCAGTGTAGCATTTAAGCTTGACGTTTAGGAAAAAGTGCTAACTCTGCGGGTCAAAGAACATCCACACTGGATACAAACACATAAACGGTCCACACAAGTCCAAGCATGCTACTGAATACGAACATCTCAAATGGGCGGGGGGGGGGGGCTCCTCTCTGATGAATATATTTATATATATATATTGCATGTTGACCGATACATATTTTACAACATCAACCTCTCAAACTGCACATCCCTCCTCAACGTGCTTCCAATGAAACTCCCACCGATAAACCCAAAGGAACAAACGAGGGAAAACGACTACCTTTGCTCAGGTTTCATAGCATACAATATTACATTTTGGTACTTTCAGTTTTAAATGGCCTTCTGTTCTGATATTTAAACCTTTTAAATATGTTTAGGTGCATCCATTGTAAAACATGAGAATACTTGCAACATTGTAATTCTTTGATACAACATATTTTTTATCATCTAAGACGTATTTTTCTTCTCAAGCAAGATGCATATACAATAAAAGGGTTTTTGGAAAGGGGGTAGGGTTAAGAGGTAAAGAGGAGAGAGACGTGATTGGAGGATCTTAACTTGCAACTTCCTCGTCTGGTTTGTTCATGGCCTTGAGCTGCTCCAGCAGGCTGGTGGGGGTGAAGATGTGGGTCGATCCTGGAGACACGCACATGCAGAAAACACACACACAGACACACACAGAGCGTTAGACCTGTACGTTTGGAAGGAAACCGATGAAAATGTGTTTTCAGCTCTTGCTATAAATGCCTACTGTAGATGAGGACATGATGTTGAAAGTAAAGATAGAAGCGCTGAGCGGCCCAAAGTTAGAAAAGCTTGATCGATTAGCCAGCAGCTTCAAAAGGATTAAAAAGGTTGATCAATTCCAAAAGGTGGGAGATAACTCAGTACTGTTAATGTCACAAACTAGTGTCTCAATGTTTGTCCTAAGTTTTTTATTGTTTCCTGTCCTAAAGACTTCACAAACTCAAAAGACCTTTGTGAGCCTGTAGAGGAACATGTACTCTTTTTTTCCACTTAACTGAAAGCGAGAGACAATCCCCAAAACTAGTACCGGTAGACTCAAATAACTTTAATTTTTCAAATTTAAGATTTTCATTTTATTCCACAATATCTATCTATCATCTCTAAGATTCAACATATCTGAATATAGTACCATGTAAACGTCTTCCACCTCTGACCTATACTCCTTCACTCTACAAACACACAGCCTGATACACTCGTATGAAGCAGTGTTAAATCACACGGGGCTGAACAACATGGAAGCACACAGATCAGTGATGGCAGAAGTCCTGCAACACCAGGCCGGTCTACACAGCACAGGTAAACAGCTGTTGGTAAACTGCGCATGTGACCGCATGGGCCTTAAGTTAAAGAGCGTGCAGAAATATACTGCTAGAAAAAAAAAGAAGACAAAGGTAGGTCTTCTCTACATGTCATGAAATCCCAAACCAGAGAGTTAGGTCTCCCATAAATATGAATGAAAATGTAAAACTCTTTAACTCTAATAATAGAGATGAGCCCTCATGACAGCTGAAGACACATTTCAGACATTTTAACACTTGGTTGGAGTAAAGCAAACCTTTTGCCAAATTTGACCAATTTGATTGCTTACTGCAATCTTAATTCTTTATTGTAAAAATGTCAAAGGAAACATTTGATTTACTCCTCACACCTGTCCACCATTATCAACAGTATCTGACCTACAGTACATTGTTTGTTTCTGTTGCGAAGCTGCATGTTTCCTCCACTCTGGTTTGATTAGTCGTTTACCTCAAAGACATTCACCTACGGTAAACCTAAACTGGACCTCGTGTGAGGGGTCAGAACAGGAAGTGGAGGTAGATAAAGGTTAAAACAGGAGAGAAAGAGGCAAGTCCATCTCGAGTTGGGTCGTTATGGTGATGCGGGGTTTGGAGTTGTAAGGGCCCGTGGGTGGGGGTTTGGTGGGGGCTGGCCTCGCCTGCTTCTCTGCTGTTCCCCAAACACGCAGCTTCGTGGGCCTGTTGGCCTCAGAAACATAACACGGTGAAGTCACTGAGTTACTGTACGAGGCCATGTTTAGACCAAAATAGCATAACAAAAACAAAGACTTGTTTTAGTAGGTGATGGCCATTTTGCTCAAGAAGTGTTGAATGCAGCAGTATGAGGGGGGGAAGAAGGGGGCAGCCATACTGCTTATGGTGAGTGCTGCTTACTGTGAAAACCATAAAACACCGGTTTGTAAACGATATCGCTTTAGCAGATTAGTTAGGAACAAAATGGATGCCCGGGACTGAATATCAATCTTCAGTTAGTGAATGTGTGTTCAAAAATAGCCTTGCTAATAATTTACAGAAATAAGCAATAAGGTGGTCGTTGACATTCATGCAAATATGTATTATTTTAATATTCTTATGTGTTTGTTAGCAGGATTTCTCAAAAAAAACAAATGTGTTTAAACCAAACCAACCGAAGACATTAGTCTGAGGAAGAGCTGCTCAGTTTTTGGTGCAGATAGTGTTGCCATGACGCCATTTAACAAAGCTCTAAACCTTTTGGCTCACAGCGTCTCTATCGAAGCATAGACGAGATGACTCCAAAAGTTCTTTCATACCATTATCGCAGTTTAAATAAACTGCCATTACTCCCAAATGCATTGTGAACATTTACAGAATCCATGTCAATCAACTTTGAGCAATCCTGCTAAATCGGCACAGCTACAAAAGTGGTCATAAATGACCCAGATGCAGATTAAGAACCTCAAAACATTTTGTGTGTTACTAAACCAACACGCTGAAAACTAAGTCTGTTAGTGGTTGGTGTAAAGGATGAGTTTTTAAAGAGATAAACAGTCTTCTACATTAGGGGAAGGGTGGATTAGTGGCAGCTGTTTAGACATATGCGGCATCTTCACTTTTTATTAAGTTGCTAAAGCATATCAGGTGGAACAATAAAAATAGAATGAGAGCAGAACAGATACTTCCATTCAAAACAACATAGGCGAATGGTCAGAGCGGCGGCCATTTTTATGTGTACCGTTGCCATCGCAAAGGACTGTGACCTTCTGACAAGGAGTATAACAAGGTGTGGAGAGGCGTGTTGCCTTGTTGCTAGAGAGGAATTGAGGATTGCTAGAATTAATATTCCATTTCTATTAGTGAGTCCTCAACACAACAGTTCTCAAACTAGTGAGGGTGACACTTTACTGATATGTTTTTTATTTATACGCTTATATAATAGATATTATCTCAAGACTCTTTAGAGTAGGCCTAGACCATACACCTAATAATTTACAGAGACCCAACAAGTCTCCCCAAGAGCAAGCAGTGTGTTATCACCAGAACAACTAAAAACAACCGCCATTTTCCCTTGAACTGGTCAACTGACCACGCCAAACGGTTCATGTCCATTCTACTCTCATTCTATTTCTACGGGTGGAACATTGCTACATTCCCAGACTGTATGTCAGCAGAGAGGCATCATAGTGGCAGTGATACAAAGGGCAACCTTTTGGCCAACTTAACTGAATTTTTCTGAAAGGATTATTGTGACCCGACTATTTCCAGTCTACGATGCCCTCCGAATTGCCCCATGTGTCAGCACCCTGAAAGTATTATAATGATAAAGGTAATCTGTTGCTAATATTAGAGAGCACCCTCTGCGGACGAGCCGTGAGCCATGTGAGCATGTGATGGCGGCTGAGAGAACGTTATAGGGCTGGGAGTCAAAAGAAGAAAAATAAATAAATAAATACACAAGGAAGAAAGGAAAGGATCCTTATTTGAAATCCAGCATCAACTCAAGGACCTGTCCGCATGAGGAAAACCCAGTATCAAATCAAAGTGATTGTTTTTGCAAAGGGTTAATTACAAAAATAATCAGACAGTAAAAACTGATAAAGATGGATCTCGGGGGTAGATTAAATCTGGGGTGAGTGGTCAACAGGCTCAAGGGGCCTTTGGGTGGCTGTGGCGGGCAATTTAATCCACCCGGCTGAGATGATGGGAGGAGGCAGCAGGGATGGGGCCACGACCCCCCTCAGCCATGGCCGCTCTTCAGCACAGACTCTACATGGGCTCCATCCAAACCTCCACCCTTCGGCCCGTACAGCGACGTGCTCGGCATCGTCACGCCGCGCCTACGTACGCCTCTGATGAGACGGGCCTCGCTTAAATTATTTTCTGATCATCTTATCTTTACGTTTTCTTCTATACAATTCTACAGTATTATACAGTAGCATCAAGGACATTAGTTGTAGTATAGACAACAACTTTATTTTCAGACCAATATTACTGTATAAAATTAAATGATGAACTATTGTTTTTATGTGACGCATGTAATCTCATCCTACTTGTATGTTTCATATATTTACAAGTTTTATATTCTTATGCCTGAGGTTAAAAAAAACTAAAAAACGCCATCACATTCCTATTTCAATAAATTGTGGGTAAATCAATGTCTGGTCAAGTCTACACTAAAGCTGCAAAGCTTAATTGATTATTCGATAAGTTTTCAACTGTTAAACTAATTGCCAATTCTTTTGATAATCGAAAAATCGGTTTGTCATTTTTTATGGAAAAAAAAGTTTAAATTCTCTGATTCGAACATCTTAAATGTGAACATTTTCTAATTTCTTCACTCTGACTGTTTGGGTAGTGGACAAAAC
This sequence comes from Etheostoma cragini, assembly GCF_013103735.1. Lineage (NCBI taxonomy): Eukaryota > Metazoa > Chordata > Actinopteri > Perciformes > Percidae > Etheostoma > Etheostoma cragini. The sequence goes on from NC_048422.1 coordinate 6,179,215, forward strand.
AAGACAACCGAAGACGTCATCTTTGGCTTCGGGAAACATCGATCAACAACATGTTTCACCATTTTCTCAAATTCTATAAACCAAAAAACTAATCTATTAATAATTAATCAAAAATAATCAATGGATCAATCTACAATAAAAAAATAAAAAATAACTGTCAGTTCCAGCACTAGTCTGCACCCCAAGCCTCCTGGGGTGGGGTGGAATTCAGACATTTGGAGTCCGCCTCCCTGTGGGGTCAACGGCCAGGCTACATCTGATAGACTGCAGGATACAGGGACTAGAGCCGGATGGAGCGGTCCATGCAGTGAGGAAAGGTCAGGGGGTGCCCATCCCTGACGGGGAGGAGGAGGAGGAGGAGGGTGGAGTTACATAAAACAAGGAGGAGGAACAAGTAGGAAGCCCTTGAGCTGCGGAGGTTCAGAAAGGGCTTCTTTGTGCGGCTGCCTTTACTTTTTTGAGTGTGATTTCTCTCTCCCTCCCTCCCAATCTGCCTCTGCCTCACTCGGGTGTGGGTTCTGCGTCCTCAAAGGACACCCTAGTGGACTCTCGGAAGTCGGGGTGCTGCAGGTCCGATAAGAATTTGGTGGGGGTGAGCATGTGGGTGGCACCTGTGGAGGAACAGAGGCGGCTTCACCACTCGTCTCTCAGCACATGCCACGGCCCCTCCCCCACTCGCTCCAGAAACAAAAGGGTTAAAAACAAGCAACCTGCACAGTACACACTCACACACCATGTTGTACAGACATTAAAGACACGCGCACACGCACACACACACACACACACACACACACAGACACACACACACACAAACACACTCAAAAAATTGTACAGACATTATACACGTACAGACACAAAAAAAAGACATGGCGTTGCTGCAATTTAAAGACAACAGTTGTTTTTAAAGACAGGAGCAGAAGCAGAGCACAACAGGAACTAACAAGACACTTTCCCATTTAGAACACAAAGCCTTAAGACACACAAACACAGGGGCATAACATAAAGGGCTACTTTAACATAACACATTGCACACAATAGGCAGGTTGTAGCGACCATCTGCTGCTAGACCTTCCACATATAGTCTCAAACTGCTTCAGTGGGACTGCGATTTTTGTGGGATTTGGGATTCGTGATCTGGTTGCGGGATGATCCAAAAGAAAATAACACTGTCCTACATGAGCTGTTTTGTGGATGGCTTCTGTTTGCAAAACCTCATCTTCAATTCCTGACGTTTCATTTTTTTAAAGGAAAGCTTCCATATTCATAGTAGATGCCTCAATAAATGTCAACCCAGAATATCAAACCACAGTTAATCTTGTTTTTTTAATTTTTTATTTATTAAGTTTAGCTTGCCAGTGGGTTGAGATAGCGTAGTAGTAGCTTTTTTCAATATTTTGTGATAAACTTTATAATCATCTTATTGCTTGAGTCAACAAAGTACAACTTAAATTCAGAAAGTCACTCTTAAAAACTTGCATTACAGGGGCAACAGGTCCATTCATTTTACCCCATGCTTTGAGAAAGAATGCAGAGTGATATAAGGTCAAAAGTGTCATACAGTAAAGAGCTTCATCTTTTTTAATGCACTGAAGTTTTAGCTGTGTTCCAGTTCAGAAGCTTTGTTCTTCTGTGTCCCGCCAAGGACCCGAAGGCCCGACTGAAGCAGCAGCTGCTGGTCAACCCTCACACAGCGCTCTGAAGATGCTTCTAAGGGTGTGGCCCCTGGATTAGGATGCAGCTTCAGCAGCTGTCACACTTTCTATACACCTGTTACCACTAAGCAACCTGGATGAAAAGCATTAAAGGTTTCAAGTACGTTTCCCTTCTGACCACCCAGCATCCCTGATGGTTGCGGTCGGCTGTGATCCTGAAGTACACCTGTGCATCGCTGCAGCGATGTAAGAAGTTAAACCACTGGCGGTCGGGAAAAACTACAACTAGAAAAACTAGATCAGGTGGTGTTATTATGTAAGGTTGTTGTGGGTGTGTCTTTGCGTGGCCAAATCTGAAACCCTAAAAATATAACACTTGTTCTTGTTCCCTGCCTGCTCCCACTGGGCCCTCCTGTTGCACTACTCACCAATGATGGCCTCCCACTTCCCATTGGCCTGCGTGACCTCGTAGGCACAGCGCATCTCGCTGAAGGACGCGCCTCCGATGATGAAGACCATGACGCGTGGCCCAGTGCGGTACTCTCCGGGTGTCTTATTCTTGTGCCAGTGGCCGTACCGAGCACTGTCAGAGCAGAAGGGAAAACAGGGATATATTATAGATGTTTTCATCTCCACATTTTAAGCTTGTTTGAGTGAAATGCTACATGGAAAAAAACAACGTAATTTCATCGTCCAGCTGATATAAATGAGTAATCTGAGATAATTAAATGTACAACAAAAAGAACCCTAAGTTCTAAGTTGCTGTGCGTCAACAGGGCGACTTCCAGGGTAACTTGTGTTTCTTAGGCCCTGTTTCCTTTCAGACAACACACGACTTCTCCCGGCTTGTTGGAAGCTTTTCACACACTGGCAGGAAGCTCTGCAGCCTGCAGATGTTGCTCAAGGAAAAAAATCAAGCCACAACTGTGATATATGATTATTCCCCGGTTACAAGTCCAAATACTACAACTAAACATAAATGAACGCTAAGGCAGAAAAGTACAGGGCTCTTGGCAAAAGTTGGCTTAATAAAGTTGAAGCTAGTATCTAGATTTCATGGTCTTTGATTCAAAGGTTCTTTACTGGACCTTCAGAACATTCACATAGCAGCAAATAGCTATTTGCTCTGTAAAGATATAGTGGAGTAATAGCGTCCTGAGCAGAGAAGAAGTCACACTCCCTCTGTGTCACCATCCAAGCTTCTCTGTCCTTTGGTGTCACCATCCGAGCTTCTCTGTCCTGGGTTTTGATAGCCAATCTGGCCGCTTGCATGTCAGTGCATTTGGCTGTGAAAGAACCTGGCTTTTTCGTGGGATGGCGTGTGTGAGCCAAATGAGGCAATCTCAGTGTGCTGTTTTTTCAGTAATTGGAGTGCAGCTTCTTAAACATTCCAGATTTATGATTTAAAATTGCAGTTTTTTCCTCCTTGTTGAGGAGGGAAGGCGATCAGTTTGGAACAGGGGAGGATTTGATGCTTAATCAATAGGAGTGTAAGGATCAGTGGGGATCAGTGTGCTCAATGTGGAATCATTCCTCCCCCTCATAGACTAACACACACACACGCAAATTCGGATTATTTCAAAACATGCAAAATCATCAGTTTCCAAGCTCTCAAGTATTGATCCGCTAGAGTCATCTCCCTTTCAAAAATACTATTGATCTTATACCACCCTTTCTGTCTTTCAGTTTACGATGCAATGAGAGGCCAAAATGCATATCACAATGTAGGCTGAACATTTTTGGCCTGTGAAAAGAGCAGCACCGCGTCCTATTTAAATTGAACAGCCTTATTTAATTTACTCACTCTAAATGCTTTCTTCAAAAGCCCATGCATTCTGAATGTGAATGTGCACTTGTGCACTTGACATTTTATACGTATTGTAATTTATTATGTTTATGTAATCTGGGCGTCATTGGAAAAGAGAGCTTGTTCTCAACTGGCCCTCCCTTAATTAATAAAGGTGATATATATTTGTGTATAGACAGTACATTTACATGCATACGTGTGTGTGTACCTGACTGCAGTGGTGCTGAAGGAGGCGGAGGAGCGGGTGGAGATGTAGGGGTAGTGCTTGGTATCCAGCTTATCTTCAATAGCATCCTGCAGGAGGACAAAAAGACAAAGCAGAACTCTGTCAACAATATTGTCTGCCTTTAAAACACACCCACCCACACACACCCACACACACCCACCCACCCCCAATAGGGGCTTCAACGTTGTGTCATGTATCTTGGCAACCATGTGTGGCTCCATCATGAAGGTCCATTGGAGAATTGGCTTAGCACAAATAAGGGGCTAAATTTAGTAACATACCATAATAACAACCAGGCTGAAAAAACAGATGTTTGAAGAAGGTTGTTGTGGATGTAAAAGTAAATAATTCTGCTCCGATTCATTCGTTTGTTTCTTTTTGGGTATTTAATTTAAATTTGCTTAAACTGCAGATTAAAAAAAGCCTTCTTTGTCTTGAAAAACACGCAAACACATGACACGATAAACCAAATAGAGATTGAAGCTCTTCAAACGCACCTCCATGATGTCCTTGACCAGTGGTGTCCAGCGGGACAGCTGATATGTCTGCTCGCTCACACGCTCCTTCCTGTCCAGCTTCTTTCCTCGGCGCAGGGTGGACTAATGACGAAAAGAAGAGACGATGAGGTGAGAGAGAAAAGGAGCACCAGATTTCTTTCACCCTGTTTGAAGAAGAAAAGAAAAAAAACGAAGAAGAGCAGCACCCAGGGGGGAGCTTACATCTGTGACAATGGGGACGCCCAAGTGAGCCATGTTGGTGATGATCTCACTGTCCTCAGGGGGGATCTGAGCATGTTGGATCAGCTTGTTCAGGTTCTCCTCCGTAATACCTGAACACGAACACACACACACACACACCTTATAAAATTGTCCGCTTACATTTAATATGTTCAGCTTGTTCTGGGATAATGGGGAATTCATGTTTTAGAAACTTGAGTGCAACAATAAATTCCTTTTATTAAAACTTAAAATTGACACTATATTTTCCTACTGCCTAAAAATACCAACTTTTATAGTTGTGCAGAATTGTCAGGTTACGTCAGACCTGGGGGGGTATCTAGTTTTTACAGGCTCCCTTTCAGCCATGTTTCTGTATCTGTAGCATGTGAATAGACTCACTCATTTTACAGACTTAAACAGTCTTTTTCTTTTTTAAGAAAAAATATATAATGTTAGTTGCGCAGAAGAAGAAGAAGAAAAAAAAAAGGGGGGGAACGTGGTGCAGAGTTCCTGCGTGCAACTATATGCATATATAAAAATAGAAAGAAAGATAAAGGGTTTGTGTACACATTATGGTGAATTAAAAGCGATGTGGCTCCTATTGCAATGCAGGTGATTGTTTTGTTGGTTAGTTAAATTTTTTTTTCTAGTAACAAAAGTGAAAGAAAAAAATATGAAAATAATTATGTTTGATTTTTAACTGTGTAGTGAGTTATCAGGTTAATTTTCCTGTACTCTTAAGCATATCTTAACATTCCAACATGTAAAGTAAAGAAATACTAATACTCAGTGCTCAGTGGTAGGTAGGTAGGTGAGTAGTAAGTAATAAACTACACAAATGAAGCTAAAATAAATTGCTGAGCCTTTTCAGGGACAGATAGCAGCACAGACTTTATGAAGGTTTTGATTGGATTTCTTTATTTTGCCCGCAGTCTCCTTCTTACCATTCTTGAGGAAAATGTAGAGCAGGATGATGCGGATCTTGTCATACGTGGTGACGTTGGCATCCAGCAGGATGGGCACGATGGCCCTCATGGGGTCTTTGATTTTCTCTCCCTCAGCATCTGTGCCCATAGCCAGATCCTGCAACCCACAACTCAGGTATCAATTCATGCTGGTAATTTTAAATGCTCATTTAAAACCCTCACATTAACATTTCCAAAGCCATTTTAATAACAGAAAACAATTACAGGATATTACATAAATCACTTGGTGCAAGGAACTTAGGATGTATGAAAAATGTCAATGTTTGATCATCGTTTCCAACTTGATCAGTTAGCACTACTCAATACACTCAACTCCTCTTTAATTGTTTTCTGTCCTCTCGTCTCCTCATTTCATTCTACCCTCTGTTCTTTTTTATATCCCGTTTCTCCTCGCTTGTTCTTTACCTTTATTGTTTCCTCTCTTATCCTCTACCTTCCTCTCCCGGCTGGCCTCTCACCTGTTCCACACGGCACAGCTTGTCCACTGTTCCTTGGTAATGCTTCATGCAGTCCTCAGCCAGCTGCAGATGAGTGGAGTACTGAAAAACACAAACCACACAGGGTCAGCAGCCTACACATTTACACACACACACACACACACACACACACACACACACACACACACACACACACACACACACACACACACACACACACACACACACACACACACACACACACACACACACACACACACACACACACACACACACACACACACCTTGCTGAGCTCCTTCTGGTACTGAGGCATCTTCTTCAGCATCTGGGACAGATCCCTCATTGTGGTCTGTTGAAACAAAAGCAAAAGAGCGCAAAATCAGGATTTGAGAATGGCATAGATCTTTTTATCTAACGCTTAGCAGGACAGTGGATAAGCTTCTTTCACAAAATGTACAACTATTCCTTTAAAATACAAAGTTAGTGAATGCACCCTGCACCGAGTACACCTTTTTCAAGAGGAGGAAAAGAATTAAAGAGGTCTTCCACCATGCTAAGTAACACTATAGAACCGGAATTTTGACAATACCGTATGTTCAGACTGTGCAAATCAACACTTCCTCTTTACCTTCTCCCCAGTGTTCATCCTCTTGCTGGCAGAAAATTCCTTTAGCTGACGCGTCACTTCCCTAACGATGAAACACAAACAGGCAAGGAGAAGCGGTAAGAGAAGAGAAAAAGGTTGTTACATCGCATAAGTTGCTATCCAAATACTTAGTGAAGAGCTTTATAAAGTAGAAAGATAAATACTCACTGGGACACCTCAGCTATGTGTTTGTGTCTCAGGCTCACCCACAGGTCATCGTCTTCATGCAGCAGAACCTCCTTTTCACGAGAGTCTCCGATGCCACTGGTCTCATACCTGAAGAAAAGAGACAAAAGTCCTGACTGAAAGACACTCATTTAGGAATTGATTGAAGTGAAAATTAATATTTTATACACACATTCTGGAGACTGCAGCTTTAACCTAGACCATAATACACATGGAAATACTGCCCACTAAGGTGATCATGTTTATCATTTGTGTTTTTCCTACTTGTACACGTCGTTTTCGATGGGTAGCAGGTCGTAGCCCATGGCCTGGAAGGTGAGCTCATGCAGGACAGGAGAGACGGGGTCAAACGCCCTGTCCAGGATAATAAGCTGTGAGCGAGCCTTATCTGGACCCTACAAACAGATACAGGAATGAAAACAGCGATAAGACAAGCAAACGCATATGATGTTATACATACAGTATGAAGTACATATAAAAGTATTGTAGAATTCAACTGTGCGACTAACTATTCAGATACATAGGAGACAAAAAGAAAACAAATCACTAGCAGGAATACAAGGGGAAAAAAAATATTGTCCTGACCCACCTCTCCCATAGTTGGGTCATCAGCCTTGTAGGCGTCCAGTTTGTCCTGAAGCAGCTGGGCCAGGGTGGCATTGTCCTTGTACTCGCTGACAGAATGACAGATGTAAGGTGGGTGGGTGGTCAGAGGGACAGCCAATTGAAAGCATGTGGAGGGAGAGACAAAAACAAATGTCAAGCAAAACAGAGAAGAAAAAACAAAAAGAAAATACAGAGGAACACATGAAGACAATATTTTTGCTCAAAGATGTCCTTCTTATCGTTACTTCACTTGGCTGTTTAGGCTTCACTGTGCAGGTCAAACAGAGTTTGAAATCTAATCATCTTAGATCAAGTTTTTACACTAATCATCTGAAGGGAGAAACTTTCTCTTTACATTAACATATTCATAGATACCAACAAACTCAAAGAGTTTATTTTATAATTTTAAGAATTTCAATGAGGGGAATTGAACTCTTATGAAAACACCAAATCAGACACAAATTATTATCCCATGCAGTTTTTTTTTTTTATACGAGCCACAGTATGTCTGGAGAGGACTTTTTTTGTTTCTGTTTTAGTAGCTCTTAAACAGCATTTCCCGTCAAACCCCTCGCAGGTCTAACGTCCACGGCCTAGCAGAGGTCTGAGAGTGGACAGAGAGCGCTGACCAGTGTAAAAGTTTTTATGACTGCAGAGATAACAGGAAGAGCATACTTGGATACCATAGATAAGGTAGACACAATTACAGATGAGAAATCTGTAGTTTTCTGAGTGTTAAGGAACCAACCTTCTCAATATATGGTTAGCGTTAACACCTCTTGCACAAATAAGCTATTTCCTTGACTGCTAAAATGCCTTTTGTTTTGGTAACCAGCCTGTACCCACAGCTGCCTCCGTTTTTGAGGGTGCTGCTCACCCTCGGTATCTGACAGCAGGGTATTCCTTCAGGGTGGCACAGAGCGTGGCCAGCTGATCAGCCAGCCTCTCCATCACTGGATTCTTTAGCTGGGTCTTATGGGGGCTGTAGAAACTGTGGAAGGCATCTGGATTGTCCAGAGAGTATACCTACACACACACACACACACACACACACACACACACACACACACACACACACACACACACACCACTTAAACTTTGTTTCAGCAACAGCACTGTCTCGTCTTTCCGATTTTGTTGCTTTCAACTTTTCCATCTTCCTACACTTTTCTACTGTAATGTGCACAGGAACAGTTTTCACGATGTAAAGGCTGATTATTGATGTAAACGCCGATGTGATCACGACAACAGATTATCATGGAGAATGTGAACTGTTCTGTGTAAAATACAGCAGGTTACCGTGGACACGCAGCATGATATCTCGCTGCGAGAAACGAGCTGGATGTGTTATATTATCAAACATAGCTGATTAACATATTCTCTCCTATTCCGTTATCTCCTTTCTTTGTTCATCAAGTCTCAATCCTTTAATCTTTTCTCCTGTGTCTGTTATTCTCTCTCATTTCTCTCTTTCCTATCTCCTCTCTTCTGTCATTGCCTTGTTCCTCCACTCCATCCTCTCAACTCTTCTGTCCTTTTCTGCCATTTCCTCTCCTCTCTTCTTCTCTCCTTAAATTTCTTTGCTTTCTTCTCTTTTTCCTCTCATCTCCTTCCTAAACGCTTTTTCCTCTGTCCCCTTTCCTCTCCTACTGTTTCCTTGTTTTATCTCCTCTACTCTCTATTCGTCCCCTCACCTCCCTTTCATTTCATTGTTCCTCTCGTCTCCCATTCTTTCTGTGCCTTCTCTCTTCTCATCTTCTATACCTTCTCCTGCATCACTCGCTACCCCTCCCTCTTCCCACCCCATCTGTCTACAGTCACATGTCTCTATATTAGCTCAGCTACCATTGGGTACAGCCTGCTGTGTGCATCCTGACTCAACCAATGAGACGAGAGCATCAGCCTGTGGGCGGGGCTGTGAGGCAGCACTTTGCCTGGAGCAGAAAACCACTGACTCTGATTAATGAGAGTAGACAGGAGGACAGCAAAGCATTATGGGCCAAGCAGCATCTTCAGATAGAGAGAGAGAGAGAGAGAAGACGGAGAGAAGGAGATTTCTGCGAGGGAAAAAGAAAGAAAGAAAGAAAGAAAGAAAGGGGGGAAATTAGGAAAAATATGGTTGGAGGAAGGATAAGAATAAATATAAATATAAAGAAAAAAAGCCTGATGGAGAGCAGTGAGTAGAGAAAGCGCAAGCAACGTGCAAAAGCACGGGTGGAGGAATGGCGGGCTAAAAAAACCAGAGGGAAGGAGGGAGGGAGGAAGAAAAAGATGATGAAGGCAGGAATTTGGAAATCTAGCAATGGGGGAGAAGCAGGTGGAAGGGAAGTTGATGAGGGAAGGTGACAATGTGAGTCTTTCTGAAACCGTCTGGCAGTAAACAGAGTGACTGCTGAGTCAGCAGCATTATGCCGAGCCACCACCTTAGTGTGTGAGTCTCTCTGTCTTGTTTTGTATCCATCCCTGCCTCTAACAGCCATTAACCTCCCTGTCACTATTCCTGGCTGTGTTGTTTGCACCTTCTCTCTCCTCCCACCTCACTTAATCGATCTCTCGCTACTCAAAATCAAGCTCTCTATCTATGGATCTCTCTCTCTCTCTCTGGTTTTTACTCAGTCACTAACAAACCGTAAAAGTACATTAGCTTTCAGTCATTGCCTGCTAGGGGGAAAAAGAACACTGAACAATGACATGAAAGATTAAACAATCTTGGGTTTTAAAACTCTGTTTAGGCTCCCAAAAAGCCATTTTGTCCCAACGGTTCTATTTTTAAATCTTTTTCAGAAATCTGGACGCACATGCACAAGCAGCATCCCTGAAGTTATCTAACATTGTCAGAGTAGCCGTCACTACCCAATACAATTACACACAGCTGGATGTTTACCTGAGACTCGTAGGGCAGGAAAGCGATGTTGATCTCCGTCAGAGTCTTGATGGTTTTGGAAGCGCGGCTCTTCACCAGCTCATTGAAGAGAGGATCAGGGCAGGCTGGGAAGGTAAAATTGAGAAAAAAATGTTTTTAGTTTGAATTAATAGCAGACATGTTTATACATAGAGGGATTACAATTCATTTGTCCAGATAATACCTTCAAATATTAATTTTTTACATATTTCAATGGCATTTGGGGTTTGATAATGATCATCTAGTGAGCTTTTTGGGAGACTAGGTTGTCTTATTCTCAAACAACACTTGTCCATCAGTTGACAGGATGTAGGAACAGAGTTTATGTGAACACCACAACACATTACAAAGACAAATCTCTTACTCAAAGACATTTACAGTAAAAGGTAACCGTAGCATGTAACTGTTCCATGGCAGTGCCAAACTTTTAATTAAATGAAGCTCATCTCTCACTGCTGTTCAATGCAATACTAAACTACAATACGAAAAAGCCCAACAGCTTCAAAATGTGTTTCTTAGGCACCACTAAATGAGAGAAAACATTTAAAAAAACAAGGGACTGTGATGACCTCTGTACACTGTTAATCAAATCAAGCAATTTAATTAAAGAAACACTGGTTTGTTACAGCACCTAACTAAATCCTAAAACCCATTTCCTTTCACCTGACTGTTTATGCTTTGAAAAATAACTAATTAAAGAACTGTGAACAATGAGCTGGGAGTAAACTGCGCAGATTTGAAGATTATATTCGGTGCTTTAACAACAATGAGCATTGTGCCCACGAATAATTAAAAATTACAAGAAAGGAGTTTATCTAAGAAAGAAGTAGCTACACAGAGCTGTAAAAATACAACGAGAACAAAACACATTGAAAAGTCTGTAAACGTGTCAAAACAAAAACAATGTATTACATACAGTAATGCTGAAGGAAGTCTTCATGGACCTACTCACAGTCAGTGAAGAAAACATGGGCTCCCTTGTATTTAGCTGAATGAGGGTCTTTGAAGTCTGCGATGAGGGTGTGGACAGACTGAGGAGAGATAAACAGGTTATCCCGGCCTCAGATTGTAGAATCCATTTGAGTGGGTTGCCTACAGTCTGTTTCACTGGTCTTGTGTACACTTTAATTCATTGAAGCTTTATTGCCATGATGTTTTGATCAATTGGTGTTGCCAACACCTTCACATTAACCACGTAGTAAGCAAATGACCACAAGCAAAATCCTTTAAAATCTTTGCTCAACACGCCATGCCAATAAAGCTTACAATAATTGGCTAAAGACATCGAACATGAAAACCAAACAGAATAAAACAAAATGAAATACCTACTAGAAGCAACAACGTATGAGAAACTAACACAAAACTGTGCTGAGCTTCTTTGAAATATGACTCCTTTTCATTTTCTAATGATGACTTTGTAATTATCTTTGTGGTTCTTACAAAATGTAAGAAAAGCATATAATTATAGCAATGTGCAAACCATTTGTGTTTTTTCTGTATGTCACTGTGTATTAAGTGTCACATTTATGGTACCCTGTGGACCTTCAACTTGTGTTTGTAATAATACTGTACTCAATTATGGTATTTACAATAAATCTAATTTGATTGGGGGGAGGGAGAGAGAGAGAGAGAGAGAGAGAGAGAGA
>NC_048422.1:6191128-6225389 GCF_013103735.1 Etheostoma cragini
GAGAGAGAGAGAGAGAGAGAGAGAGAGAGACAGCATAGAAACAAAGAAGTGCGTATGTGTGGTGCTGAGTCAACACACAGACCGGCTGCCGTAGACCCACGTCTAAATACACGTCACTATGATTGAGCAAGAGAATGGGTAATACCTTCTCTGTGGGTGTAATCAGGTAAATGGCCTCCAGGCTGGGAAGAGGCTCTCGTCGCTTCAGGATGTCCTCCACGACTAGAGAAGCAGAATAAGACGTGCATGTACACCGTTACAGAGGAACATAGACAGACAAAAACAATGGAGAGAATGTGATCATCGTCTCTTACTGGTGATGCCCTCAGTCATGATGTCTGTCATCTTGCAGCAGGACGACAACATCCTCATGCTCAGCTGGTCCACGATCAGTGCCTGGCAACAAGAAATAAGACCGTACCTTTACAAATAGTTTAACACTTAAACCACATGCTGCTAAGGGTAAAACTGCCTCCCTCAAACTATACATCCATTTTGTGAATTGTGTTTTATCTCATGTTCACTAAGGATCATTTTTGGGGTTCATTACAATCTTTAGCCTGCTCATGCTTTTAACTGACATCGGAAGTCAGTTTTGTTTTAAAATCCAAAACTGAATAACTAAATCAAGTGGAAATCTCGGCCATCCCTCTAAATCTAGGCTTTAACTCTCGTGTTCTGTTCCTGTGACGACTGTATGGCCTTAGTTTTTCTGGTTTATTATACTACTTTGTTAAACACACCACTCTAAATTGGTCAATTAGGGCATTCTACGGTCTGTAATTTCTATGGACGCAGGTGCAGTCATAGACTCTGAAAGACCATTTTTAAATCAATGCAATAATAAAATAAAATTATTGATTGATGAACGCCCAGATAGCTCAGCTGGTAGAGCGGGCGCCCATATATAGAGGTTCACTCCTCAACGCAGCGGGCCCGGGTTTGACTCTGACCTGTGCCCCTGCATGTCATTTCCCCCCCCCCCCCTTCTCCCTTTTCACGTCTTCATCCGTCCTGTAAATATAAAGGCCAATAATGGCCCCAAAAAATCTTTATTTTTTAAATGTAAGGATTTATTTAGTAGGGAGCCATGTAATAAGCAGGATAATGCAGAGCAAGCAGGTCATAACTGTAAATCAATTATTTTTCAGCCACTTCTGGGGTTCATGTACTTGCATAATGACTCGCCTTACATGATCCCTTACTTTTCTAAGACTTATGCTACATTCTATTTTTTGATTTACCTGCCTCATTGAAAAATGGATGAACATTTCCATCCCAATTCAAGCACTGCAACTAAGACAATCTGTTTTGTTAGCACAGTTTAAACAGCTTGTTTTATCCAACAAACCCAAAGTATTAAATTTACTTTCATAGTTTAAGAAAACCAGAAAATATTCCTATTTGAGAAGCTGCTTGTCTAGATTTTTGGCTTTAAAAATGACTTAAAACCTGAATCAATGTTCAAGGTTGCCAATATTTTTTTTTGTCGATTGACTCGTCAATTAATCTTATAATTGTATCCAGTCTAAACTTGACACACAAGATCCTTTAAGCAAAAAAAAAAAACTTCATATTGTCTGAATTGGCCACTATTCAATTATTGGACAGGGAGTAGGAATAGGTTCGCAGATTTTGTTTCCCAGAATGTACAGTGCTAAATGTATATTAAATTAAACAACTACCCTAAGATTTACAAACTATAGAAAACAAGAAGCTGCTGCAGGGTTCACTTCACTGATCGGTTTGTCTGAGGACGTGAAAGTCATTGTAATATGATTATTTAAAACTGCTCACACATTGGTGTCTCACACAATACTCTCCATTATAACCAGGGTTTTGTTATTTCCCGGTATAATCTTGTAACTGTGAACATCTTACCTTCCATTCTCCCTTCTTCTTCACCTTCTTGATTACATCATTCATAATCTCTGCAAAAGAAAAGAAACATCATTAGGAATCTGATGATGTGTATGATGTATCCACCCATACTGGCATATATAAAAAAATCCCATAATGACATTCCTACACTGGAGGACAACAACAGCTAAAGGCAAATACAGCCTGCAACGAGGTTAATGAGCACAGATCGTACCAGCAGAATAAATCCTCTGGACAACAAGGGCATAAAAACACAGACTGTTGGGAAGGGATTCCATTTGCTTTTCAGTGATCTCAAAGATCTACAGAGAAAAAGTGACCCTATCCACTGTAGAGTCACGGCACGATGGCCATGTTTATCCAATGCTACTGATATTAGCCTGATCACTTTGTCAACCATCTGCCCGCGATGTTAGGATAAATCCATTTAGGCTAAATTAATGTTTAACATTATGCTGGATCGCTGTGCATATAAACCTCTAAGCTCTTTGGCCCCGGCTAAAAGCTGAGGCCACACAGATACTGATGGATTATCACAGATTAAAAAGAAACACGTACAAAAAAAAAGATAACAGTAGGCGTATCAAATAAATTGATTTGTTCAAATCAGTCTGTGTTTTATTGCCTCTAAAACAACCAGTGGTGAATTATTCCAGGTGATAAAGAAACCAGCTGCTCATTGGCCCTTCACAGCAAAAGGGTGGACCTGGCTTGAACAGATATTGGAGGAATCAAACTGTGAAGGAGAGTTGAAGAGAGAAAAGTGCGGCAAAGGTGCATACCGCTGGTGTTTTGAAATCAGCAATACATTAGTTAGTGTAGTTTTTGTCTGTTGATGCGCCTATTAACATGGTCAGCAGAGTCGACACACAGCTCATGGAGCTACGTAATTACTTTAAAACCCTTGGCGGCCCAAAAGTCCTACTCCTTCTCAGAGTCATAACTCAAATCTGAACACACAGACACGATCCACTACTTTCAGTGTAACTCACAAGCACAAAGATAGTATCTTCAATGTCCATCACGAATAAACCCAAATCCACATAAGGAAAAAAGACTTCAGAACTTCAGAAAATTATCACATTTTCTTCAGTTTCAAAGTAATGTAGTTGTCTGTACATCCAAGGATACATTGAAAACAAACTGCTATTCAGCAAAATTGTAACGGACAAATACAGGGAAGAAAATGTCTTTACTAAATGTCAAGCGTTTTCTTTTTCAAGTTTATGTAACAATGACACGCACACTAATAATACATATAAAATGTACCAGATTTGGCCAAAAGGCTATTTTACATCTGCTGTCCCTGGACAGATCGTACAATGACACACCTAAAAAGATATAAGAATTATAATAGTAAATTCAGGTTTAGCCCAATACAAGTAAAAGTTTGTATCAAGACTATTTCAAATGACATTGCCTGTTTACTTCAAAACCATGACCTCAAAATTTAGAGGTATGACAAATAACAGTAGGTGTGACAAAATTCAATAATAAACATTTTTTTAATGCTTCTCTATCAACATGGGCGCTCATTAGTGTTGTCTTTAATTTGTTGAAGAAGGGGCCTACAGTGTCAGACTTTTAAAACCCATCAGTTATGTATGTAAATATTTAGCTCAAATCTTTGTAAAAAAAAAATTACAGAATGGTCCTTTAAAAGCAGGATATGCACTATGACTGACTGGAATTTGACCTAGTGAATCCAGAAACACAGCCAGACCCCGGCCTGCACCTCCTGTGAGGCAGAGTAGCTTTGTCTGACCTCCTGTGGGACGGATGATCTTGGAATAGTACGAATATTATTCTCACTGAATGACAGAGAAAATCCCCAACTCGGCTTCAGTCTATTTCCAGCATCTTCTGTGTCCTGTTCTGTAAGAAGCTATGTCAGCACAACAGCAAAACCAACTGATACAAAACCAACAGAAAGCAAAAAACTGACACACATGGGCTTTTGTTTCATTAAGGACATAGTACTTTTTCTTTGGAGCTGCTGATGAATCTGTTCTAAACCTCAAAGTAACAGTTGTAAAATTAAAGATGGTTCATGGTTATTCCTAAAAAGTCGAAAGTTGTTTTTCATCCAGCAGGCTTCAGGCTGCAGGATAAGACAAACAAAGACGCAGCGGTTCTATCAGTCACTCGTTTGCCCTTTTTCTCTGCTGCAGCTGATGTGTTTCCTCTTGTTCTATGCTGCAGCAATTTTTTTGATAAAGGGTTTCTGATAAAAGCAGCTCCAGTCACTGAACTGATAGATCTAGTGTATTAGTTTAAACTGTTTTTTAAGTGATTTTCTTATGTTTCAAGATGTCACACTGCTAAAAACAAAAGTCTCTCCCTTACATATTGTATTAAATCGTCTTCTAAAGGTGAACCAAGGAGCAAAAACAGCTTTTGTAATCCATGTGGGTCAATGAAGGGGTATAGTTGATTTTAAAAAAAAATTATTCCTGGGGAATATGTATGTAAAGATTACAGTCTGTCAGGTTGTGAAAACAAAAGTTAAAGGTGCATTATACAATATTTCTATATTGACAATAAACCAAATGATCAAACATGGCATTTGTAGAGACACACGGAGCCAGTTTTGCAGTTCTGCATTTAAATATATATAGTAATTTTTTTTGTTAAAGACATTTTAGCTTTTTAGGGTGAACTGGATGGATTTTTCCTTCCTATCCTCCTGATAGAGCCACAACAATACAGGAACGCACCAGTCAGGCAGAAGGGAAAGAACCTGAAAAAACAGTGCAACAGCTGTGTCAACCAAACAGGCAGAGGGGCGGGCAGGCGGGCGGACACACACACACACACGCACACACACCTTATAAAATCTCACATCCAGTGTAATAGGATACACTTCCTCATGGCAGACAAAAAAAAACAAAGACGTGTCAAAGGCATAAACGTGTAATAAAAACCCTTTACAGAAGTAACTAGGGAAATAAAAATGCAAAACACATATTTAGAAAATCAACTGCAAAACATTAGAAAAAAAAATATATATATATATATATATATATATATATACATATATATTAAGGCGGGGATTGATTCTTAGATGCATCGTGTTTCTCTCTAGAACGATTCAATAATCGATTCTGATAAGTTAATAATCAATTTTAAAATGTGTTTTTTTATATTTAAAATGTAAAAGTCACTGTCTTCAGACAGATGAGGTCCTAAACACAAATTACATGATTTTGCCACAGTAAAAAACCAGAGCGATATGCTACATGATGCCTGCACAATTTGGGGGGAAAATATGAATCACAATTGTTTTTGCTTAGAACTGATATCACAAATCTCTGCCATGGTATTTTTGACCATGACAAAACAAATTAGCAGTACCAAACTGATTTTTTTTGGCATCCATAGCACATTGCGCATCACCACAAGCATTTATAGAGGCTTCCATGAAGAGAAGTGAGAGCATTGCAGCGCTTGGGAATGTTTTAAAACCTATTTTACACAGTCTGTTTAAAACTCACAGAAGAAAGTCGTAGCCTTTGTGATGCAGTTGGTTCGTAAAATTAAATGAGAATCATCAGTCATTAAAACATGACTTTTTTTTTGTTAAATCAGACTTATTTCAAAATAAAACCATGAAAAGGGTGAATGAAGGTCATGATTTTATAACGATTCCTTGAGCAGGCCTACTACATGATATTGCTAATTGGGTCAGTTCTGACTACACATTATGCAGCTGACAGTTTCTCCCTTTGTCTCGTGGTTATCTCCCCTTCAGGGACTTTCACCTATGAGGACATGACCCATTTTTTCCTCTGGATCTCTGCTTTACAGCAGCATCACTGCTGAGAGAATCTGACACGGCTGATCTTAAAGAGACAGGAAGACATTTTTAGCAGGGCTCCCACTGACTTTAAGTGTGTGTCAGAAAAGCCCTTGAACCTTCACTTGTAGGCTCTCAACTTAATAAAAAGCAAACAAAAATTAAAAAAATACACATGAAGCCAGGTCTCCACCACAGTTAATGAATAAACCCATGTCATTTACAGAACAAGTCAAGATGATTGATCAGGTGCTATTGCAATATAGGAGGCAAATAACAGTGGCATTCATTTCACTGTTCAGTCCATTATTTGCCATACTGGGACATGTTGTGCTGGGGTCATGACTCAATGCCAATTGTCTTAAAATATATTATGTTAATTTTATCCTTTCCCAAACATTTTCTGTTGTAACTTCTTAAATGTAAGAGGTCCAGACAACATTTCTGGATAGGAGAAAAACACACACTGGTTTATTGGAATTTCTTTCATCCATCTTCATCCGCTTATCCGGTAGCGGGTCGCGGGGGCAGCAGCTCAAGTAGGGGACCCCAAACTTCCCTTTCCCGAGCCACATCAACCAGCTCCAACTGGGGGATCCCAAGGCGTTCCCAGACCAGGTTGGAGAAATACTCTCTCCATCTAGTCCTGGGTCTTCCCCGAGGCCTCCTCCAAGCTGGAGCCTGGAACACCTCCCTAGGGAGGCGCCCAGGAGGCATCCTTACCAGATGCCCGAACCACCTCAACTGGCTCGATGACTGAGCTTCTCACCCTATCTCTAAGGGAGACGCCAGCCATGATAAACTGAATGTAATACCGCACCGGCTCCCCTCACTCGCGAACAAGACCCCAAGGTCCTTAAACTCCCTCACTTGGGGTAAGAACTCACTCCCTACCTGAAGAAAGCAACCCATCAGTTTCCTGCGAGGAGAACCATGGCCTCAGATTTAGAGGTGCTGATCCTCATCCCAGCTGCTTCATGAAGGAGCCGGAACTTGTGTGGGAGGTGGAGCGCTACCAGTTAGATCTGGTGGGGCTTATCTCTAAGCACGGTCTCGGTTCTGGAACCGTACTCCTGGATAGGGGTTGGACTCTGTCCTACACTGGAGTTGCCCATGGTGTGAGGCGCCGGACGGTTGTGGGGATACTCACAAGTCCCCGGCTGAGCGCCGCTGCGTTGGAGTTTACCCCGGTGGACGAGAGGGTCGCCTCCCTACGCCTGCGGCTGATAGGGGGAAAAACTGACTGTTTGTGTATATGCACCAAACAGGAGTTCGGAGTATTCGGCCTTCTTGGAGACCTTGAATGGAGTCCTGTATGGGGTTCCAGTAGGGGACTCCATAGTTCTGCTGGGGGACTTCAAAGCACACGCGGGTGATGATGAAGATACTTGGAGAGGCGTGATTGGGAAGAATGGCCTCCCTGATCTAAACAAGAGTGGTTGTCTGTTGTTGGACTTCTGTGCTAGTCATGGATTGTCAATCACAAACACCGTGTTCAAACATAGGGCTGCTCATAAGTGTACATGGTACCAGAGCACCCTAGGCCAAAGGTCAATGATCGATTTTTTTATTGTTTTATCTGATCTGAGGCAGTATGTTTTGGACACTTGGGTGTAGAGAGGGGCAGAGCTATCAACTTATCACCATCTGGTGGTGAGTTGGGTCAGGGGGTGGGGGAAGACTCTGGACAGACCTGGTAAGCCAAAACGGGTAGTACGGGTAAATTGGGAACGTCTGGAGGAGGCCCCTGTCCGACGGACTTTCAACTCACACCTCCGGCGGAGCTTTTCGGGCATCCCTGTGGAGGCTGGGGGCATTGAACCTGAGTGGACAACGTTCAAAGTTTCCATTGCTAAAGCTGCGGTGGCGAGCTGTGGTCTTAGGATCTTAGGTGCCTCAAGGGACGGTAATCCACGAACCGGTGGACACCTGTGGACACCGGTGGTCAGGGAAGGCAAAGCAGCGGGTGTGGGAGAAGTTCGGAGAAGGGTGGAGGGGGAAGCAAGGAATCATCAATGCGTTGAGGAGTAAACCTCTATACATGGGCACCCGCTCTACCAACTGAGCTATCTGGGTGCCCAAGAAGGGACATTGTTGACCTCAACTGGGGAGGTAATAGAGCGAAGGAAGGAGCACTTTGAGGAATTCCTAAATCCAGCTGACACACCCTCTGTGGTAGAGGCAGAGCTGGAGGATGATGGCGGATTGTCGTCAATTTCCCTGGTGGAAGTTGCTGAGGTAGTCAAACAACTCCACAGCGGCAAAGCCCCAGGGATTGATGAGATCCGTCCCGAAATGCTGGAATTTCCTTCAATCAATTACAATTGTCTTAACGTGGTGCTAAGCGCCGGACGCAGCAACAGTGCCTCTCCAAAATAGCCATGAGAAAGAACTTGTTTTGGTAGGGAGGTGAGCTCTGGTATTACAATGGCTGTCGAGTGTGTGATAAGAACATTACTCAAAAAAAAAAAAAAGACGAATATAAATTGATTGTTGGTTCTAGCTCGGAGGATGTTTCGATAATTGACCAGAGTTTAGAATGTCAACACAAAGAAAGCGAAGACAAAGAAGTTCCGGTGGAACCTCCGCGGCACCGGAACAATCCCATAAATGAAACGTCAAGATTTTCTTACCAAACAACTGATCAATTGTAGAAAATAATGAACTCATGTTAGTTGCATCTCTCAGTGAGAGAAAGAAATGAGAAAGATTGATTAAGAGCAAAAATCTTGAAACCCAGAGCTGGTCTGCTTTTATGGCCTGATATAAGTTTGCTGCCTGGTCAAACAGACCAGAAGTTCCATTTCACCCTAACCGGTCCCAACCAGCACAGGTGGGTTTGTAGTTTCTCTGGCCTCCAACATTCATCTTGTCAGAGGTCAGAAAATTACACAGGTTAAGGAGAGGTGCAGGTCACCCAGCCAAAACAAGAAATGGACTAAAACGAGACCTGCACCAGTGGGTGATGGGGGATGATGTACAGAAGCAATGGAAAGGCAGAGTCATGAGACTTGAGCACAGAGAGACCCTCTGTACATGTATCTTTATGTTTTTGTTGACAGTCACTTTGGTGGCATATCAGATTCCAACCAGTTTACAGTGTAGCCTATATTTTTGAGACTTCGCCAAGCTGATGCGGTTTCCCCAGTCATATGAGCACACCTGGAGGTTTGCGCTGAAGTATGAAGGCTTCATTCCTTCCCTTTGCTCTGTTCTAACCAACATATAATTATAATGAATCATAACTCAAATGTTTGGGTTCACCTTTGCTCTGATTCAGGGTTCCTACACATTTCCAATTTCAAAATATACTTTTCCGTGTTAAAACGGACACAAATATGCCCCAGACTATAGAGTAATTATAGAGTAATTATAGAGTAATAGAGTAATAGAGTAAGTATGCTATGCATCATACCATAAATTTAACTAATCGATGATGAAATTTGTTGGCAGCTACTGTTTGAATTGATTGTTTGTTGCAACCCTACATACCAGTTGAGTATTTCTACCAGTGGATGATGTAAACTGTGGCATGCAAGTCAAAGTATTATTTTTTTGTATATTTTTAGCTAGATTTGCAGCAGTTAATTTGTTGACACTTTACATTCTTCAGTTTGTATTATTGCAATACTCTCAAAGTTTGTTCAAAATACTGCATGTATTTCACATGCCACTTAAAATGTTAACCCCTTAAAAACTGCTGCAGAATAACTCTTAAGTATCGAGGTCAAAGCCAACCAGCTCAGTAATCTATGACTACTTTACAAAACCTAGTGTTTTAAAACTCTTACTTAACGCCCCAGTTAGAATTAATTCAGGAGGTATACTATCACTTAACTGTTCTTTTCAGATTAGAAGACATATTTTCTATTTTCAAAACATTTGGCACATCTTTGTTTTTCATGTTTATGGTTATATTTAAAACATAGGACAAGGAGGACATATTGATTTTGAAGTAGTTATTTTGTCTAAAATAATTATTTGAATGACTCATCCTGCATTCATTAAAACAATCAAATGTAATTTGTGGCAACCAGCTAACCCTTACTATCAGACACACAGTTTACATCCTTAGCTTGTCTGGGGTCATAGAGTATGGGTGCCTCTTTGAAGGTGTGCGTTTGGACAGTGGTTGCAATCTCAGGGCCGTATCTTGCAGCCGGCGCAGCGCAGAGATCGACGCAAGTGTCTTTGCTAGTTTAAGATTGCGGTAGTTAATTTCCCGTGGAAAACACACACACACACACACACACACACACAGACACACGTATAAATAGATATAGATAATAGATTACAAATAAAAAATAGCCTTGCTCTTCAGCTCCCAATGCTTGGAATTCTCCAGAGATGAGAGAACTCACTACAGCTCACACATGAGTGATAAAAAAAAATCCCTGAACAATTTAATAAAATCCCTCTCTTAACTGTGCTCTAACTGCCGTTTCACTGTGATTTGCGCAGATTCAATTTATGCCCACAAAAAGTGTCAACATTACATCAAAGGAAACATACAGAGATAGACCTTTATGTTGAAGAGTAGGATCCTTTTAGTTCAACATGAAACAAATCTGAAATCGCTATCACCAAACCAACCAGACTGGTGCACAAATACCCAGAGTGGTTACATTGCAGCGTTCTCGCTCAAAACTGGACTTATTTCTGAAAATCTTGTTCTCATTTTTACCTTAGATACATGTCACTTTACCAAAATAGTCCTTTTATCCACGCTAGTGATTACTTATCAAACATTTCAGTGTGTTACGTTATTTATTTGGTCTAAATATCATTTGATTTGCTTTTGTCCTTATCACCCAGCTCTAAATTAATTCATTCAAGCATTATTTAAATTGGCTTGTAAGTGAAGCTGGGAAAGAGAACCCCAGGGTGCTGTAAATGGCAACTAGTATATAATACTGTAGACTTGTAGGAAAGCAAGTGATCCACTCTGATGTAACAGTCTGGCTAGGGCTCTCTCTGAAGCTCTGAGTGGCCTGCAGTCTCCTCTAATGTGCAGTTACAACTAACGTACAGCATAAAAGCATGAACCAATATCATTTTGCGTATGAA
This sequence comes from Etheostoma cragini, assembly GCF_013103735.1. Lineage (NCBI taxonomy): Eukaryota > Metazoa > Chordata > Actinopteri > Perciformes > Percidae > Etheostoma > Etheostoma cragini. Next base: position 6,201,873 of record NC_048422.1, read on the forward strand.
ACCATCTTATAGTTAGAATGACAACAAAATGACACATGGGACCAGAGCATCATGGCTGGTGTGACTTGGATTTCACGGTGCACCAATCCTATGCAAGTATATATTTCTCCAATCATAAAAATGTCTCCACTCTGTGTGTGTGTGTGGGTGTGTGTGTTTACGCAAAAGGAGGTTGAGCGAGCAGTCACATGGTGCTAAGGAAGAGTGGGAGGAAGAAGATGTCTGCCAGATCTGACACAGCACTCTTCCTTAGTGAAAAAGAACGGGAATTCATTAAGATTATATTAGCCACTATAACCATAAACTATAACCATCTATTTCAGCCAGCCCTTCATGCTCTGTTACACAAATGACATGACATTTTTGGCATGGATTGATTTGGGAGTGTGTGTGTTTGCAGCGTGCGTGTGTATTTAGTGTGTGTGTGTGTGTGTTTTACAGAGGCCCTGGACTGCAAGCACTGCGTCACACACTGAACCCAGACAAGTGTGTGATGCTCTGCTACGGTGCGACTTGTGCTACTTCCAAGGTCAGATGAAAGCTGTGTGTGTGTGTGTATGTGTGTGTGTGTGTGTGTGTGTCTAATTCTGTTTCCGTTTCACCTTCCTCCTGACACTCAGAGGAGTAAATAAACACCAGCCTGCATCCAGAAACTTCCAAATAAGAGTGAGCGGACTCATCACAACCAATCAGACACTTTCTTTCCAAGAGTTAAATGAAAAGATCAACAGCAGTCACATCTGTGTGTAACAGTAAGTAGCTAGATTTAGGATATGGTTAGCCAAGCTTAGCATAAAGACTGTACAAAGGTCAAAACAGCTTGCCTGGATCTTTCCAAATAAACCATACCATCATCACCTCTAAAACCCACTAATCAACAGGTTGACTCTCATTTGTTTATTCCGGTAATAAAGTGAAATGCAAAAACTACAATATAGAGTTTAAGGGGGAGTTAAACCATATGTTGGAGCTATGCAGATTATCCATCTGTTGAGAAGTGCAGCATCTCCAGCTATAGTGCACGTTCCCTGATACAATCAGTAATCACAGGTTTTGATTCTGTTCTCTGTACAGAAACGATACCAAACCTGATGACCTCACTATGACACCAAAACTTTCGGAAGCTGCATAGTCACTGCGCCTGGCTTTTGTTTGGCTAGAAATTGAACTTTGGACAGAGACAAGCGGGCTGTTTTTCCCCTCTTCCAGTCTATATGCTAAGCTAGGCTAGCCCCATCCTGACTGCAGCTCTGGTTTTACCCCACAGCCAGTCACCGCGAGTTAAATCGGTGTTCACGTCTCTGCGGCATGAAATACAATTGCGCATCGCACCGCAATAGCCTAGTGAGCCAAACCATCCTCTGCGGGCTATCTAAAGCTCCCTCACTACACTGCTGTGGTTTACAATGAGATGCAATGGATCACCAAGAGCATCACATTCCCCACCTTCACCACCATCACCACCCAAATGCACTAGATGCCATCCGCACCTTGCAAAAAACACACAAACACAACCACAGTGCTGCATCTGACCAAATTTACAGCAAAATAGAAGAAATAATCGTACTTTCACCGACAGTCGTATTAGTTTCTTATTCTCAGCAAGACAATTGGGCATATTACACAAAAAGGCACACTAGTACTTTAATGTTATCACAGTATTGCAACAAGGGTTAAACAAAACAACAATAGTCACAAAATATTAAGACTCCGTGTCCAAGTAGTCATACTGACAACTAATCTGGCATCTTTCAGCACAAAGCTTGCACTTGTTCCTGTTGTTTTAACACTGAACAAGGGCACTCATCGACTAAAGGCATTCTTAGTCGACTTATACTCTAATGATTTGGTCAACTAACCGACTATTAGATTTAACTGACAGATCAATTTAATTGACAAAGAATCATAAAAGCACACCTTAAAACTTGCGTTTACATGTTTCTTGCATTTAGCATAAAAACGTATTTTAAAAATGACTAATCAACTGGAGATGTCTTAGTCGACTAAGACCAAAACAATCGATTACTAATCGACTAAGAGGAGAGCCCTGCACTGAACAGGACGCATTTATTGTAGTATTTATAATTCCCAAATAAAACAATATCAAGAGTATATAGCGTTAAGTCCATTGTAACAGTGTATAATCGCAAGGAAATGTGACAAACTAAGTATTCGACAAAGTGTAGGAAATAAGTGATAAAAAAAGAGTAGTTTCTAACAGTTTACCGCTACATTCATAAACTTATCGTTAACACGCAAGAACAGAAATATGCCATTTCAACTTTTGGATTACAACTGGCAGATTTCAGCACTCTGATTGGCTGACTGATGAATAAAGTAACCAAAATGCCAAAATCAGAATGTAAGAAAATATGGTAACACCTTCTGGAACAAGTATTGCCTTTTAACATGCTTGTCATTATCTTAGCCTATTGGCCATTTATTAGTCATTATGTGTATAAATGCTTTATTCTGCAACTACAAGGCCATTAACTAAGAGTTTTCACTCAATAACATCCTAATTACTGCTTATTGACAGTAAGTAAGGAAGTATATGAATTTTGACCTTAATATGCTTCACCGAGTAAGGGGCTTATAAGGTGGTAGTGCCACAAGAATAATCAGTCTCCCTTAATAAATATGGTCTATTCTTATTAACAAAACACAAAACCGTTAGTGTCCAAATAACTCTAAATTATGGCTTTCTAACTCAGAATATGTTCCCCATTCTGAAGTGAGGTCTTGCTCATAACTAGATCACTTTTTCATGCAGAACAAGGCATTAATAAGTGTTTTTTGTGACAGATAAAGAGCCTAAATGCTGCATGCTAATAAGCAACTAGTTATTGGGGAATATTTATACCTTAATATAAATGTAACTGAAAATTGATGTTCAGGGTGGAATATAAACTTTAAACAGTGAAAGATGCAGATCATGTAATTGCAATGTAAGGCTGTTCCTCCTCTGGGTCGACATAAAATCACAAGAGGCTCTTCGCCTCTTCAGAAATACAAGGGGTAGATTGAACGTGTGCGGTGCACAATATTTTGAACTGAGATCCAGTACAACCGATCCAGTACAATATGCATTACATTGTAAAGTGTTCACCCGCTGAATATTAAATATAGAATATCCTTTCTTTTAATCACAGGGCTGGAATTTACAAAAAGAACCACTGTGCTCCCTCAGTTTCATCAACCTGATTGCCTGCATCGTTTTTAATGAAATGTCTATCAGCTGGCAGCTGAGATCCTCATCATTGGCTTTATTTTCTTTCTGGATCAGATGCTCATATACAGTCATGTAAGGGGAGAGTGAAGCTCTGCTTACTGCCCATCCCCCTCCTTCATCCTGGCTGCTACATCCACTGCTGCAGAGAGGACCCATGATGGTGTCGCCCCTCCCTCTCTGCTTTCACCACCTCCACCAATCCCAACCCAGTTTCACCTCAGCCAAACAGAGTGCAGGTGTTGCCTGCTGGGTCCCTTGCCTTTACCTACTGGGAAACACGCCGAGTCTTTACATCATTCTGGAAAAAGACAATTCAGTCAACACAGAGCCTGCGCGTGCCTGCCTTTAGTTTTACAAAGTGGGTTATGTAATTGCCAGCTACAAGACCTACAAGTTTGGCATGGGAAACTGTATTGTGTAATGTTTTCATCAAATATCAGTCTTAAATCCAAAAATATTGCCATACTTCAGAAAAGATTCTATAAGCATGACTGCCAGTGATGCAGGCCGTAAAAATGCAGGTCTGAACTCACTAACTCTCATCTCTTCCACAATATAGCTCTAGGCCTACTCACTTCTTTCAAAGATTTGCTCTCTCTCTCCAGCAGGGCTCTGCCTGTAATTCGGTATTATCAGTGGACTATGATCATGGCATTATGATCCTAATGATTTACACAATTCCACGATTAAAATCAGTGATTCCAAGCAAACTCATCGAAAACTAACAAAATGAGTCTATAAAGATTTTAGTTGAGACATGTGAGGATTTTATCTAATAACAGTAAAGCACAGTTCCTTGAGAGGAACATAAGGTTGATCACTGTATACTGTATGTGAATATGTCATTATTCTAAAGAATTTACCAAATGTCATTAATATGCTGGGTATATATTTTAATTGTAGCGTCAAAGTGAATTTACATTTTTGTTATTTTTGTAACCATTTGTGTTTCAAACTCTTGCTCCATGTTGGAGGCCTGATCCTCAGCCAAAGCACAAACCTTTTCCACTTTTATCATATCCCAGCAGAAAAATAGTGTGTCTCTTTTAGACTGGGTAAGTGGATGTGTATTTGTGTGTGTGATGGGGTGGGGGTGGGGGTGGGGGCCCAAGAATTTGCAGCAGTAGCCATTTCTACAGTCTATATGAGCAGGACATATGACTTGTGATTCATCCCTGATTCTGATATGATTTAAGAAATTTAAAGATTCAGCAAACTACTGCCAGAGAGCAAGACATTGTTGCATTGTTGGATTTATGTAGGGAAATGTGAAAGCAATCCAATCCAATAAGGTGAACAACAGATATCTAGTGAAGCAAATCCTGCATCAAGGGCAGGGCTCCTTCAAAATAAAGAGAATGTGCAGCTAAGAAAAATGACATGATGTGGGCCTATTAGATACCTTCACGCCTTCGGTTGATTGGTCTTTATGAGTCTTTATCTCACTATGCAGGCCTGTCTGACATTATCACGACCACCAACACTTGCACCCACTTGACCCAGCTGAGGAGAATGGAGCTGTGCCTGCATGCTCCATTCTAACATGGAGCATGCAGGCCAGGCTTGCATCAGCACCACACACGACACTAGGGATCTAACAAAATCAGTACTGGACAGCCGAGTCTACAGAGTCCTAACGATGCAGGATTACGTGTGCTTGGTGGCGCACCGCCAGTAAGGGGCATGGTGATGGTGATGATTGTGGTGGTGGTGGTGAAAGGGTATTCACTGGGCCGGACAGTAGATTTTTTCCTTACAGATAATGCGGATTTTTCTGCGTTGCAGCGTTAAAAAAGGCAACTGGCTTGTTTTGGTTACAATCCGCCATTAATATGCAGCGGAACTGACACAGCCGGATTGATCTCTGAAGCCCTCCGGTTCACAATGGGTGTTTCACGCAATCTCTCATGAACCATTAGAGGGGTGAGGCGCTACTGAAACCAGGGAATCCCATGGATGGAGTGTTAATCTTTACTCGCTTCGCAAGCAACATTGTTACATTAGATCATTAGCTAATAATTGTCAAGCCAAGGCTTGAGAAGCAAGCGTCTGCAGTAGCATAAACTATATGCGGGCATGTTGCAGCTCCACTGCAGCGCTGATCAAGGCTAAAAGGCCGTATGGGGGCTTTATTTTTCTCCAACCTAACCGCATCATTCTGGAGAACGGTGCCCACTTTCCTCAGTGGTCTAATCACCGCGAGTTAAATCGGTGTTCACGTCTCCGCGGCATGAAATACAATTGCGCATCGCACCGCAGTAGCCTAGTGAGCCAAACCAGCCTCTGCGGGCTATCTTCAGTTCCCTCACTACACTGCTGTGGTTTACAATGAGATGCAATGGATCACCAAGAGCATCACCTTCACCATCATCACCACCCAAATGCACTAGATGCCATCCGCACCTTGCAAAAACACACAAACCCAACCGCAGCGCTGCATCTGACCAAATTTACAGCAAAATAGAAGAAAAAAATCTTACTTTCACCGACCACCGCCTTTAATCCGATAGGTGCCATGATGCTGCTGAGTGTTGGACTGAGTGTTCACTCGCTGCTTCCTTCCTTTCTCTCCTCCCTGTGCTCACTTCTCACCGCTGCGGAGGAGCCTCCGTTTGGAAACGTCACTGTGTATCCTTCCGCATCATACCCCCAACGGTGGTGCTGGATCATTAGCTACAACTGCGACTTATTAGCTAAAACTTCTTCCTAGAGTCTTGTTATTGCTCTTTTGTCCCAAGTAAAGCCTTTTCCTATCATTCAATTTTATTTTATAGCCTTCTATCCAGGAGCATGCCATTCATTGTCTACTACATATAAATATATAATGTGCCTATAATTAACCGCGGGGACTTAAATAACACGTCCTATATTGGCATATAGTTCTATTATATTAGCCTACTAAAGAAAATTAGACAGTTTTAATGGTAATTTACGCCTGGAATTAATTATCCTCATCATTGTTGATTTATGTGGCTATTGTATAAAAGGTTCCCAAAGGCCTATGTGGAGTCACAAACTGCTCATTTTGCCTAAAACCCAAAGTAAAAATATATTAGTTTAGTGCAGGCCCTAGTCAAATCAATATAAAAATGTTGCTTGATATATGGAACTCTTGAAAACAAACTCCAGATTATTATAACCTCAATTGTGGCGTGTCCATTTTGAGTTAATAAGCGATTATATTTTCACGACCGGTTCCAGCACTAGTGGCGATTATTGCTGTTAACTGTGTGTATTGTATGAAGTTGCATATATCATAGTCAGAATAGATTGTAAATGTAAAAAGGTTGACTTATTTCACACCTTTCTGCCCTGTGGCCATTGTTTATTGTATATCTGTATGGCCTATTTGATGTACAGGTCCGCCGCTGTGAACAATGAGTTCCGCAGTGACAGGACTGGAGCCCCTCTCAATATTAAAGAGCCGTTAAACAAAGCGTCCACAAGAGCGCAGCATGTTTCTGCGGGGAAACGCAAAGACTGGCATCATGGAAAACTGTTCTCTTAGTGCAAAACCTCAGTAGCCTTTGGGGCGTTAAGAGCAGTATTGAAATGAATAAATAAATACAGAATATGAAACTAATTAAAAATGAGCCACATTGCAATTTTGGGTGGTCTTGTAATATAGTATCATAGGTTATTCTACGTGGATGTTTTTCTTTTACATGCCATATTAGTAAGTTAGAATATTCATTGCACGCTAAATAAAGTCGGTCTGCACCAAAACACAACACTTAGATTCACAGCGGGCTAAGTATCAAATGTGGTGTGAGACACTAGGCCTACATGAAGCACCAGGCTCTGGCCACACCCTTGGCAGGGCCGCCTGAACACGTTGGACCAGTGATGACTCCCAGAGGGTGTGTCCTGCCACTGTGAGCCAGGCCAGACGAGGGTTCACCTCCGCCTGCTTCCCAGCGGAGGGGAGTCGTTAGCTCGCCGCAGTCCGCCTCCACACTCAGGGCAAAGCGGGACAGAAGACACGCAGCAGCGCCGAAGCCGTGCTGTGACTACTGGAAATACTACAGAAACCTACTTTGTCTTTGGGTACAACCTGTAACTCGCTCGGATACTTGCGGGATCTGTGAGGCTCTCCTGTAACCATGGGGGACGTGGTTTCCTCTCACCTGGATGAGAGCAGACGGGAGATGATAACAGGTAAGAGGAGTGACCGAGCTGCAGCTAAAGGACGGATATGTAGAGTTCCCGATACCCTGAAGTCCCTTAAAAGTTACTTTACTCGTTTCCAAAACATTCATCATACATAGCCGATACATTTTCAGAAACAACGTCATTGGTTTATATTTACTCCAGTAGGGGTACCCTGTCTAAAACTAAAATCATTATAAAAAGTCTTAAATTAAAATGTCCAAACAAGGGGCCTTAGAAGTCATCAAACACTTTTAAACAGAGTCAATTTCAACATAAACATGTTATCTGTTTTTCTTTTTCACAGAAACTGCATGCAAATGTGTTGGAGAAACTCTACTATAGATAAAACAAACTGACCTGTCATAGTGACCTGCAGTCTATTTCTATTTGTTAATATATGTGGTTAAAATACATTCAAGTGAACGCTGATCCTCTAAGCTTTCCCTGTTTCCTTCTAGAACAAGGCTTCTCATTCACATCAGTGTATTGTTGCTCTGCTGTCCTGGAACAGTTCCCCTGAATCCCATCCCTGCTGCGGGCCAATTTCTCAGAGATAATAAGTAGGTTCCCCAAAGGGGAGCATGATTGTATAAGTTGGGTCTGGTTGCTATTTAAGTCTTAGATTGCTCTAGCCTCCAACTGTGAACTGTGCAGGTCTGTGTCATTACTACAACAAAGCATGCATGCAGAGGAATAGTGCATAAGCTGAAACACTTCAATTCATCTATTGATGCTTTCTTGAAATCAGAAGGCGGCCATTGGTAGAAGAAATTAGGCAATGCGTCCAAGGTCCAAAACATCTTAGAAAAACGGAGATGCCTTGTTTTAATTTTGTAAGATAAGATGAGCCTTTTATTGTCTCCTATAGGAGAAATCTGTCTTGGGCATTCGAGAGAAACAAATGGCGAGACATCGCACGCGCACACACAAAGTATAAGATAATCTACACAGAACATAATCATACATTATCTCATCCAATGCTTCATTGAATATCTAATAAACACACAATACCCCTCTCTCCCCCACCTTCCCTCACATTCACAGAAGAAGAAGAAAGTTGTAGTTGCTGTTACGCTCCTCCAGACTTGTGCTTTGCAGTAACTGTTCTTTTACAATCATTTAAGGTTCTTTCAGGGTTTGTAATTGTGTTTGTGTGCGCATGCTGGCAGGCATACTTGCACGAGGAAACCACTTCTGGAAACCAGATATTATGTTCTTGACGTCCAGACACTTGAGTTTGTTTGTTGTTGCAGTTTCGTGCGAACCCAAAATAAATACTTTCAGAAATAGTTTTAAACATGACAAATGTTAGAATGACATTGTTAGAAGCTGGCTCTTTTGAACGAAGCCATACTGAGAAATCCAGGGAGAGTTTTGTGGAGCTGATAGTCTTAATTAGCTTGGTATCAACTAATTTGGCAATGGCTTGAATGTAACAGCCTTCAAGTTGCCCTATAAGGCAATGCCGTTATCTGGCGTCATCTTCACTTAGGCCTGTAATTATTACATAATGGTCTAATTGTTAATATGTTTACGTAATCGCAGTTTCTTTGTTAAACCGCAATTAATGCTAGTTGTTGTCACCTGACCCTATACATGTCCATAGCAATAAAAATATGGGGAGTACAGTTAAAAAAAAGTTTTACTACAGAGGCAAAGCTTCTGAGACAATTAATTGTACCGCAATTGTGTAATAATTGTAAAGGTGTTGACCTTTTGACCCTGGGAACAGTTTGTGTGACAAAATAATCTCATCTCAAGATGGTCACTTTGTAGCTTATCGGGAGCTTAAAGTGCCTCTCACATTTTTTATCAGTGACTGGAGCTGGCTCAGGAGACAAAAGTTGGTCGATTTGGAAAATCTATTCATAAGTCAACATTTGACCAACTGTTTATAGAACCACCATAATTTTAGGTTTTCAGCAATGGATTAGCCAAAATAGTGCAATGTTTTCTGTTATGAGTCTGGTTGAGAAAAGTAAAGAGATGAGTCAGAAGAGGAGGGAGAGGAGAACATAATGAGTAAAGCAGGTAGAAACATGTCACAACATTAACAAGATGAAACTGTATTTTGGCTCTTACACACCCTCTTTCCGTTATCTCTACCCATTTACCTTTAGATCTTTTGATCTCCTCTTTGCATGTATGATTTAACATACCAGCATAACAAATGCATGCCCTTTAAAGAGTACTTTGCCCTGTATGGCCATTACCATTCAAAAAGCTCTACTTTGTCCAGTTCTGTCTTTGGTGCACATGAGTGTGTGGAAGAGAGGGAGTCAGTGAAGACTACTCAGCATTTCTGCATCGGGAGTCTTGTTGGGAGTGTGTACCTCCCAACAAGTTGATTTCTTCATCCGCGCTGCCCAAGCACATTCTCATATGATCTCTCCTCCCTCATGTGCCAACACAACACAAACACATTGTGCACTTTATAGACAAGGTTGTGTGCTTGTTTGTCTACAGGCTAAGTAAACTCACCCATAATGAAGACCTTGATGTTTCTCAAATATGCCTCACGTCAGTGAATGACTGACATGAGCTAGCAGCTCATGTCATCTCATACTTCCTTAAAGCATCTTACTTTGACCTGACTCTTTAAAGTTGTTTGGCAAAAATCTTACTTTGTGAAATACTCAAAGCTGCCTCAATACAAACTGATCGGTTTTTCTGTCAGATGTGAAGCAGTTTGTGCAGTTGGACAACAGACGGTATTCAAGTAAAACTGTCATACCGCCAAAAAGAGTCAGACCCCACTTCTGGAGTTTGGTTCCAGACCCACTGCCATGCGTACCGGTTTAGCCCAACAATGTCTGGTTGGTACCTTTCCACCTCCCGTACTTCTGCCAGGGGTCGGCCTAGGTCCTCGCCTCTGCCTGCCACCCAGCTGACTACATTGCTCAAGTGGAAAATGATGGGAAAACCTTGGCCTGCCTGCTCTGAACGCTAGGGGGACTTTGTTATTGGACTCTTATGCTAGTCGTGGATTGGCCACGACAAACACCATGTTCGAGCATGGGACGATTTACTGATTTACTACGTACCCAAATATCTTAGACCAAAGAATACGTCATCAGATTTGCGGCTGTACGTCTTGACCACTCGGGTCAAGAAAGGAGCAGCTCTGATCTACCTATCTATCTTATCACCACCTGTTGGAGAGTTGGATCAGATGGGCAAGAAAACAGAAAGACCTGGTAAACTCAGTACTGTAGCGAGAATGAACTGGGAACGTCTGGGCTGAGGCTGAGGCTGTCCACGAGGTCTTACACTCCCACCTCCAAAAGAATTTCTTACGTTTTGTCGTGGCAACCTGAGAAGGCCATCAAGCTGAAGGAGGAGGCTTTTTGTGCTTGGTTGGCTCAGGGGTCTCCTGAAGCAGCAGACAGGTGCCGGGGGGCTAGAAGGGCTGTGGCTTCTATGGTCGCTGAAGCAAAAACCTGGGTGTGGGAGGAGTTCTCAACAAGAAAAAAGCAGGGCTTGGTTCAGGAAAGGGAGGAGAACTGCAGATCCTGACTGGGAATATTGTCGAGTGGTGGAAAGAGCACTTTGAGGTATTCCGGATCTCAATAAAAACATCCTCTATGGAGGAAGCAGGGCTTAAAGACTCAGGGAAAGCATGTACCATATACCAGGCAGAGGTCTCTTATAGCGTTTTTCCACTGCATGGTACCTACTCAACTCTACTTTTTTGTTTTCCATTACGAAAAAAGTACCTGGTACTTGCTAACAGGTACTAGTTTTTAGTACTACCTTAGTCGAGGTTACTAGCAAGCTGAGGCGATATCAAAAGGGGACGTGAAAACTACTGCATACACACTACTGATAGGTGGGAGAGAATCGTCACTATTCACTGCATCATTGCTAGCAACTGCCGGGTTTAAATAAGTTAATAAGTGGGAAAATTAGAATTAACACTCTGTTTTGTTAGCAATCACTACACACAGGCCTGAAATACACACACATGTTCCGGACCTATTCATGCACAAATGAAGAGATGTCAGAGTAAGTGGGCTGCCAGCTGGACCGGCGCCCTGAGCGGTTTGAGGGTACGGTGCCTTGTTCGAGAACACCTGGCAGTGCCCAGTAGGTGAACTGGTAACTCTCCAGCTACGAATTCACACTCCGTACTTTGGTCCGTACTGGGACTTGAACTCCGGTTCCCAACCCAACTCCCTACGTACTGAGCTCCTGCCACCCCAGGTTGTTTTTTTACTGCCTACAGCTTCTTTTGAAACTAATTTGTCTTGTGGCTGTAGCAACAGCCACATGCCGAGAATCAAAAGTAACTTACCTTCGACGTTCTGTGTGTGTGTCGCGTTAGGTCACAGCAGCTTCCTGCTCTGGCGACTAGCCACGGCTCGCCTCATGCGTGACACAGGACAAATCTGCAAAGGAAAAAGTATGGGGCACCGCGGTCAAGCAGGTACCATGATTAGAATAACGTCATTATGTAGTTTAGAAGGTCCTCAGAGTTGGCTCCCAATTTGGGAGATAGCGGGTCCATTGCTCCAAGCCATCTGGCCGTAACCTCTTTATAGTCGGCAGGACATCAAACATGTTCTCAGTTGGTGTTGGCAAGGCTCTGCCTAGGTTTAAAAATGTAGATAAATGTATTTATTTAGTTTTTTTTACTGGGCATCAACCTATGCATTGTTAGAATAAAATAGAGTTGAAACGTAAATAAACGCTCCAGGTCCTGTTTACACCTATGTGACGGGGCTAAGCCTTCAACAAGCCGGTGCAGACAACTGCATAGGTTGAAATAAGAGCCAATCAGTTGCATTAGACATGTGAGTAAAAAGTTGTATAAACTGCTTGTGGTCGAGACATCAGGTTATCTTTTCCAGATCTCGTAGGATGCGTTGCAGTTCATTCATTCACATAACAAATTAGGGCACCATCTTATTGGTGTGGTGTCTGAAGTCTCCGTTTGACGGTTGGGTGATTTATGATTTGGTCTTTCTTACCAATTCCAATTTTCAAGAGCCCAAAAGGCTTCCCATGTATAATTATCCAGTCTGCTGACTTTGGCACAGCAAGACACCCAGTGGAAAGGACCAACTCTCTGGCCATTAGCCAGAACTTATCTTGTGGAAATTCAATTCACACTGGATCGAGAGAGTTTCTATCAAACATCCACAATTAAAAAAAAGAGAAAAGTTAGCATAAGATCTATTTATTGTACAAACAAGATAACATACATTTTTGGGACTTCCGGGGATCAGTAGACACATTAAACCCTTTTTTAATGAGTGAACCACATAATCCAAAAATATTCCTAAAAAGTAGGGCTTTTTTAATACTGAGGCAGATACAGCACCTGGTTTTCGTAACCAACACTAAAACAATACTTTTAACCTTTTTTACTTTTTAAATGTCTTTGTTTTAGCTTTCTCCCAATCTTCCTTTGTTTCCTCTAACCTGCCCACCCTTCTCATCCTGGTATGACAGCGTTTTAATAAGTTTCTGTGTCCGTCCCTGTCCTCTGTCTCCACCACGTTCTCTCCCTGTCTATCCTGTCCTGTCAGCTCTTTCCTTCCTGCTCCCCCACTGCTCTCCTTCCTGTGTTGTCCCTTCCGTAAACAGATCAAAGTCAACACTTTCTTCTGCTGACTGAGCCAAACATACTGATCGTCTCGCAAACTGACTTTTTTTCAGCACTGGAATGTGGGAAAAGCTCATGTTCCCGCCAGCAGGTTCTTGGACTCTTATCAGGATGCGGTGACATAGAGGAAAGTCAAGCTCTGAAAAGCATCTATGCAATACAGGAAAACATTAATTTAAATGCATTACAACTTGTAGGGAGACACTACACTTGTCACTCTAAACTAGGGTAGCAACTAACAATTATTTTCATTATTGATGGATCACTTGGCCTATAAAAATGTCTGAAAAATACTGAAACATACTGGCCGCAACATCCAAGGTGACGTCTACAAACTACTTGATTTGCCCCACCAATAGTCCACAACACCCAATGATTATTCGATGTAAGTACTTTTGAGGCAAAGGAAATATGCACACTGTATAATGAAAAGTAAGACATTTAGAATATTTTTATTTAATTGTGCAGCCATAAAAACATGGAGTCTTGGTTTTGAATAGGTCTAAAACGATGTTGATGAAGTTTTGTTTTAACAATGCAAAAGCCAACCTGAAATTTTTCCTGATAACAGAACTGTACTGTACTGTAAGACAGCTGTTATAAAGTGAACATTGCTGATAATACATGTTAGGATTCTCTTTGTTGAGTGCTGCACAGGAGTCACTGTTTTCTAGCCCACTTTACATTTTACCATATGGCACTTTCCATAAAGAGCTGATAGTGGCAATGAAGGTTGTGGCCTCTGCAGGAGAAGACTTTCGTGTTAAAAAATAATTGAAGTACTTGATCTGCTCTCCAATGACTTGTGATGATTGAACCTAATTTAACTTATTTTCACTTTTTTACATTAGTGTAATAAGTTTGCGTGGTAGGGATATTTCCTGATGTGTGTGTGTGTCCTCCTGCAGCTCGAACCAGAGATGTGATGAAGGAGTTCGGTGATGCGTTTGAGCAGCAGTACTCAGTCGCTCTCTTTAACAGAGTTCGCTTTGAGATAGAAGGAGGAGGAGGAACGCAGTCACAGCTGCTTCACAGGAAGGTAAGTTCATTGTAGCAGTTATAAAATACAAACTATTATGTGGCTGACACCCGTTTCTGGATAATAATATTCGTCATTTTTGGACCATATAACGTGCATCTTGCTTTTAGTTTTTAACCCCTTATGTAATTTGCAAATTGAGTATATAAGAAATGGGTTTTAATTTTTACAATTTGCTGCTCAGCATAATTATTTAACTAACTTGAATCTCTCCAGCTTCCTTTCTACCATCTTACAAGATGAACATATTCACACCATTGTTTGTAGCTAAACTATTTATGCACAACACAAACTTGCATACTGTACATGTAAGCTTCTGTAGGCAAACAGAGCTCGATGTTATACGTGAGGCATGAAGGAACTCATTCTTGAGGTCTATGCACCAGTACATTACCTAACAAGCAAGGCCTCTGCACTTCTTGAATTTCTCTCATGTTTTTGGTTACTGAATGTATTGAATGTCCCACTTTTGTTCCCATTTCCAATCACTGAAGGGGAAGTAGAGCACATTTCACACATGAACAGAGATGCTGTTTGGAATGCTCTAATGGCAGTTCATCTCCTCTCTTCACTATGTCGTGTGTGTGCTGATGGCATAAGTGCAAAATTATGCATATGTGAATTAACACTTTGCAAACACAGACATGCACACACAAGTAACTGTAGAACTCCTTTTTTGCAATTGCTTATTTATCCATGTTTACATTTGTGAGATATATATATATATATATATATATATATATATATATATATATATATATATATATATGAATAAACACTTTATTTTAAATACTCAAGGTCCAGATAAAAAAAGTACCCAAAACATATTACAAGAGGGGTAGATACAAACACACACACAAATACATACAGGCTACCACATATTACATAAGGGGACCACACCCCCCCACACACAAAATAGAGGGGACTATCTGATATTACTAGGTGCAAGGTTGGTTTAAGGCAGTTACAAATGTATTCTTTGACTAAATAGAACTAAATATATCAAATAATATGCAATAGTACAAAAATCTGTCTGAAATTTGTAATATACAATTTGTACCATTAACAGTGTAGTGTACTTACTGTAGAGGGATGCATTCTCAGCACCTAATTTGCATGTTTTCCCTATTTTCAAGTTTGTTTTTTACTAAAATCATTAAACTGATCAAAACATTTCTGTGATCATTGTACCACAGCAAAAAACATCCTTCTGGGTGCATAACAACAGCAACGTAATTACTTCTTGTGGCCTGCATATTCACAACGAGTTCAAAAAGTAATGCACAATTTCCTTGGAAGAGATGGATTTGGGCTATGTTGGGTAGAAGCACAGCCGAAGCACCAATACAAGGCGCAGAGATCACACAATACAATATTTTAACTGAAAACATAGGATTCCATTCACTACTCTAAGCTAACTAGCGGCGGCGCTGCGGTGTTGGACCGGACTAAAACAATGCATGCACTGAGACAAAATGCACCTGTGGCCATCTGTGCACCCATGGGTGTGCTGGTCTGACAGGGAGGTGTGTTTGTGTGAATTCTAGGCGTATTGCTATATTAAGGCAGCAGGAATCGATTGGACCATTGACCAAAAAAAACCTGGTCTAGAGTCAATAGCGCAGCATTTCCTTGTTATTTTAACAGTGCATTAGTAAGATGCACCTAGGCTTATGCAAAGTGTGCACGCACACACACACACGCACTCACGCACGGAAGCGCAGCAGCAGCACACACATACAAAAGATTACAAATAAAAATATTATGGTGTAAGTCTGCCATCATAATAGCAATGCCCCAAGGTACAAACGCACCTGGCTTTTAAAGGGAATGGGAGATGACACAGATTCGTTTATTGCATGTTATGCCCAAAACACACCTATGATTAATAAAGACACTAAGTACAACCCTTTTGACCACAATCAAACTAGCTAAAGTGGATTTGGACATGTCCTGAATGATGCATGCAGCAAAGGGCCGCAGGTTGGTGTTGAACCCGGGCCCGCTGCATCAAGGAGTAAACCTCTATGCACCCTCTCCACCAACTGAGCTACCCGGGGCCCAAAATCTACAGATATTTTAA
Organism: Etheostoma cragini; assembly: GCF_013103735.1. Taxonomy (NCBI): domain Eukaryota; kingdom Metazoa; phylum Chordata; class Actinopteri; order Perciformes; family Percidae; genus Etheostoma; species Etheostoma cragini. The sequence continues at coordinate 6,217,987 of NC_048422.1, forward strand.
CAGTTTCTAACAGACAAACAGCCGCAAATCTGTTCTCTCAAGAACACAAGAACCTCTTCGTTATAGCTCTGCCACTTCCGCCTGTCTTCTTTGTTCTTTCCTTCCTCTCTGAGCAGCCTCAGTCACAGTATTATTTGATCTAAGACAGGAAATCTGAAAAAAAGTCGGTGATGTGTATCCTTGTGTGCACCCAAAAAAAGAAAAAAAAAAGAAAAGAAAAATCACCACCCCCACAAATTTGGAAACTCTAGCTACACGTCTCTTGCATAGTTTAGGAAGCTCCTGGAGTACTGAAATCTATTTTTAATGAAAAATCTCCATTAATACAAATTGTACATATGTAATTTTTGTAAAACACGATGCAATAATACATAAAATATCACAATGCATTATGCTGTGGTGCTAAGTCATGTCTCTGATTTTGCAGGACCCTCTGGCAGGCCGGTCCATCTTTTCAGGGAGTTTGTTTCAGTATCTGGAGGAGAATCGGAAGTGGAGGAGTCGCTTTGTGTCTGTTCCAAACAGCTACACCATCAGACTCTATGAGAGCAAAACAGTAAGTGCACTTCTGACTTGACTAAACAGTTTCAAACACTGATTTGGTGGTTCGAGTATTTGTGGTACAACAGCTTGGTGTGTTTGCCATTCCTCCAACAGGCACACGAACGAGGCCTCCACCCAAAAGTAACCATCAACTGTGCTGGGTACAGGGCCCTCACCTCCATGGAGGAATACATTGAGCTAATAAATACCAGCCTGCCAGGTAAGAAAAGGACAGGCAAAAAATAATATCAAATACTGTACATACTGGAAATATGCCAATATATATATAACAAAACATGGCTAAAATTGTTCAGTGTGTTGCACTTGTTTTACTTTTACATAAGTTGACTTTTGGGCTAGGTATTATTAATATTAATATATATTGTGTTGAAAAACTTCTCTAAATAAATTAATTCAAGTAAACTAAAATTAAAAATGAATACTTGTTTTATCCAAGTTTCACAACAAAGTCGGCAAAATCTTCTATTGTTTAATTTCCCCTTTTTGAATCAACAGATATTTTACATAACTCCTTTTTACATAATTAGCCCCAAATGTACCTGCTTTTTTATAACGGTTTTTGCATTTTCCTTATGTGTCTGTAAAGTGCTTCCTATGTCTTGTAGTTTCTCATTCTCGTTCTGTTATGTGACCTGTTGTAGGTATCAAGGCCAAAGCGAGCAGCGCTCCGTTTATCAAGTGTGCGTCCCAGTTCCCTCTCATCCTGTGGCACCCGTACGCCCGCCACCAATACTTCTGTGTGCTGACAGAGAAGGAGCAGAAAAAGTGGCACGCAGTGCTGCAGGACTGTGTCAGACACTGTAACAATGGTAACAATACACAAACAAACACACAGGGGACTTCCCTTCTACTCAGTAGAGCAGTAATACTACTAGATAACTGCTTGGCACTGTTAAATCAGTGGAATTCTGATCCGTAATTGAAAACTGTGATGAGCATAGGAGAAGATAAATTGCTAATTTTAGTGTCCAGAGCTTACAGTACATGTAGCCTACATTATTTGATCGGCAGCAGCGCCTCTCTCTGCCTCTCTGCCTTTGTCGGCAGTTCAGAAGAGGGGGTGTGTGTGTGTGTGTGTGTGTGTGTGTGTGTGTGTGTGTGTGTGTGTGTGTGTCAGAATGTGTGCGTGTGTGTGAATGTGTGCGTGTGTGTCACAGTTTGAAGCCTGTACATGCCATTTAAGTGAGCTGGATGATCTTTGAATGTGAGATGCTGCAGGAATTCTTTTTTGAATTCCCTTCTTTCTACTAGGGATCGACCGATACCGTTTTTTTTTTTTTTAGTTTTTTGTCCCAATCAGACTTAGCCGATGACCGATACAGGTTGCCAATTTTCTCTAGAGGATATTTGGAGCCGCATTTTGCATTTTTGAAATATGTTAGGTCCACATGTGTTTGTGTTATATCGCGAATGTGAAAATTAACTGCCACCTCCTCTGTCAGCTCTAGCCACTGAAAAGAAATAAGAGAAGAAATCAGGCTAATAGTGGCGTTTTTCCATTAATGGTACCTGCTGGACTCGGACTTGGTAAAGGATATTGATAGCCAGGCTCTCAATGGCTACCAATACCACACCAGAATGGCTTGAAACAAGGTACCCAAGGAATATTTTCATGTCCATGGTAGAACTTCAGATTTTACCACAAAGTAATGAAATACATGTGGCAGGGCAACTTTAAAGGACACAAATTTTCTTTGTGAATGAATAAATAAATGTTCTTCCTTAAAATACATGATGAATGAGTATACACACCCCTCTGTTAAATTCCCATAGAGGCAGGCAGATATTTATTTTTAAAGGCCAGTTATTTCATAGATCTAGGATTGTCTTCATCCTCATAAAGTTCCCTTGGCCTTCGGAATTAAAATAGCTCCACATCATCACACACACCCTTCACCATACCTAGAGATAGGCATGGGGGTACTTTCCATAAAATCATCTCTCAATGCAAATCAAACCAGCTATTAGGCTAACTGAAATAAAAGCATGCCAATCTCTTGGTAGGGTGAATGGTATGTGATATTTACAATACATTATTCTTTCACAAAGAAAATTGGTGTCCTTAAATGTTGGATGTTTCCAGTTATTTTTCATTAAGTCACTAAGATCAATTTCCAAAAGATGTTTTTTATTCCTCTTTTTAGTCAACTTTAGCATGGGTATGTAAACCTATGAGCACATGAGAACTGTACAGACATAGAAGATGTTTGTTTTACGAGGGTGGAGAACTGCTCTGGATCCGTATTTAATGCGGTTTCTTCTTGTGATGCCATGACTCATGTGTCATTGTTTTAAGGCAGACGGCATAGACATGCCTGAGGATGTGCAAACATAATGACATCCATGTTTTGTCAAGTTGTTGTGAAGCTTAGAGCGACAACTTGGGGCTTTTTGTAAAATACTTTAAAGTGTTACGATTGGTCAAACATTGTGTGTTACATGGCATGTTGACTGATAGTTATTACCAATTTGGAATTGGCAGGTGTGTTTAAAGTTAGCAGTACATTGTAGTCCACCTGCCTTCCTATGAGGAGAGTCAAGTTTCAAATTGTTGTGGTTGTGTGCGTGATTGCATGCATGCGTGTGTTTGTGATCTCATTCATTGTGCTTTGGAGTTAAGACTGAAAGAATCAGAATGAGCAAGAACCGTGGAAAGTTAAAACATTACAAAACTACAGAGATTCAGCGATAAACAACGACTGCAGTGAACAGGATCAGGCTTGTTTGGATCCTGCTGGCTGCAGAGGCAGGTGTTGTTGACGGAGAATGTAGATCAAACGTAGATTATACATGAAGGTCCTCATACAAATTGTAAATTTATGATTGTATCTATAAGGTATTTATTTACAAAAAGCCTACAGGTAAAGCTAAAACATTACTGGCTATATTCATTTTCCAGTTTTTCCTATTACAGGGATTATTTGAATCTAAGATACATTATTACATTAAATATTATTATTGTAAATAAATCTACAGTTATATTTGCTACAGACAATACCCTAACCACGACAACATCATAACATTATGGCACCAAGATACACCCTGTTTGGTTATTAACAATACTATCATTATTATGACTATGACATAAGGCACGCTGGCTCTAAGCTCATCACCAGTGGGGCTCACAAAGTTGCCCAACCTGATTCAAACTTGTTTAGCACTAAGCCACCTATCATGCTAATGCAGCATGAATTCAAAGTGCTAACCTTAACTACACATGACAATGCTAGCAGCTGTCTGTCATCAGTATTAGCCTTCGTTTCAAAGCATCCCATGCAAGCCCACAAGTTAGAGGAGCCAACAAAAACAGTGTCTTTTTTTCCTTCAGTTTAGTAAAGTTTGGGTTAAATCAAGCAAAGCGGCAAATGTATTAAAAGCCCAACACTAACTTTGGTGCACACATTTTCTTTCTGTATCAAGTCAAGCTCAACTGTTACTTCACAACACTCCCTGTTGGGGCATGCTCAGTAAACACTAGAGTCCCTGTTGTACATTCCAAAACTGATGTGAGGCTGGGCCAGTGTGGACTGGCTTGTGTTGACACGCCCAGTCTCACCTCTGCCATGTTGGTGTTTTGAGGAAAACCAGAACCGGAAACAACATTTCCTAGGGGTGATTTTACGTGCACACGCACACACTTTGAAATGTTAAAATTAACACCTTTTTGAATATTAAATTAGTAGCTATTCTGTTTGGGATCTGAGGCTTTGCACATGTCGCCTAAAACACTAAAGTGACACTTCTGAATCTTACAGAGCACATTAGTTGCAGTACAAAAAATACTGCCTTGCCCATAAAGAATTAACTGCTAGGAGCACAGAAGCTTCATGCAAAGCAGTTTATCAGCTGGACGCTGGACACTGGCACTATTCAGCTGGCTTTGATAAGTCAAAACCACTAGTTAAATTTTCACACTGACACACTGAAGATTTATTTGAATCCAGTAAAGCTTGTGTTGTTTTATCCTCAATAGCTCTCTAATAAAATGATCAGCTGCTGCTTTGCATCGCCTTAACACGATGATTTGCAAAGCATCCCGTTAAGAAGCTCAGTTAACGTGTGACCTCATCAACACAATGCTGCAGCCCATCTGATTGGTCAACGTGGCAGTGTGAATGTTCGCACCATAGAGTTAAACAAGGACAATCTGCCAAATCTATTATACCCTTACAATAGATAGTTTGGGCAACAACTTTACTGTTTACCTTTACACTTCCAGTTACACACTAAGTAGTTAAAAAGATTTGTTCTGGGTGGTTGACCTTCAGCAAATAACTGTTGTGAAGCTCTGCAGAGTGGAGTCACCGTGCCCCTGTACCTCTATAATTAACCTGAGGAAAATGTTATTAGAACTGAAAGTGGACCCAGTAGGCCCGTACAAAATAATGTAATAGTGTTGTGTCTGAGGTTAGAGTCATCATGAACTTGATGATTTGTAGTCCTGATTTGTTTATAATTCCACTAATGTAATTAACAGCAAAAGTCATTTAAAATAAATACATAAATAAGACTTTTGTTAGTTCCAGCTTCTCAAATCTGAGGAGTTGTTCCTTTTTGTTTTAAAGCTTTCTTAATTCAATGTCTGGTTTGGAAGTGTTGATCGAGCAAAAGAAACAATATGACCATATCATCTGGGGTTCTCAATACGTATAATTTAAGTAATCAATTCATTTAAAAAACAACTGAGATATTTTTTGATTTAAAATAAAAAGAATCCTTAGTTTGAGCCCTTATGATGGGTTCAGTTTGCAGTCCAGCAGCTAGGCTGATGCTGCATCACATTAGTAGTCAAAGACTGCTCTGAGCTGCTCGTGGGCCACTAGAGAACCATCAATCACAGGCCAGTCCCCACCCCCACAGCCACCAGGCCTCTGCTCTGGTCCACAGACCTAACATTAACTCCACTCAGCAAGAAGAGACGTGCGATGGGCACATTCAAAGGACGATAACAGTACAAGTCAAGTCAGGTTTGTGGCTAGACAGTAGCAGAGCAGTGTGCTTCTTAGCATGCTATACGATTCAAAATGCTGACATTTATGTATTTTATGGTAGAGTATACACCAATACAAATAAAACTAAATAAGGCGTTCTGTCCAGCATTCACTCAGTTTTTGCTAGTGGAGGACCGGCTAAAATTGTACGTCAGGACTTCCTCAGTCATGTGTTTGCAATGTCTGCGGCTGCTGGTATGTTTCACTCAGTATTTATAGTACTGTGAGTTTGGCTGTTTCCACAGGACTACCCCATATGGGGAAACCTTACTCATGCATGTCGGTGGGAGCAGCAGCAATGTGAGGGTTTAAAACCTGCTTTGATGTGAAAGCAGGTGGCCTGACGCTGAAGTCTAATCAGACATTATTTGACTTCCAAATGCTTATTGTAAATGTAAATGTGCCGTATTTATATAGCGCTTTTCTAGTCTTCACGACTACTCATAGCGCTTTTACATCATACAGGATACATTCACCATTGACACACATTCATACACTGTGGCCGAGGCTGCCGTACAAGGTGCCACTGCTCATCAGACACATTTACACTCCGATGCACAGCATTGGGGGCAACTCAGGGTTCAGTGTCTTGCCCAAGGACACTACAGCATGGGACTGCAGGGCCAGGGATTGAACCCCCAACCTTCCAATTGGCAGACAACCGCTCTACCACTGAGCCACAGCCGCTTAATGAGTTTTAAAATGTCAAATATATTTAACTGGGAAATATACACACATTTGTGAAGGCATGGGAACTCAGCCACGGCTGCTGCTAAAATCCTTCCAACGAGAACGTGGTGAGCAAGGCAGGGAGGGAAATGCCTCAAATAAAGAGGCCGTGGTAAGTGCTGCCACATGTTCTATTTATACACAGTACATACACACACACACACAGTGTAGAGAAACTGCAATCTGCTCCCTGATCTAGCTTGGTTCAAACATGGAGAATGTGTAGCATTTCCAGGCCTGGCATTTTACCATCTTAACGTTATTGCTCTATGAAAGACATTGCCTAAGGACAGTTACTTGATAATTTTAATCAAACAGATTTTTTTGGCACCTATAGCACATCGCGTATCACCACAAGCCTGTACACATAGAGGCCTCAATGAAGATAAGGAAGAGCATTGCAGCACCTTAAAGCCTATTTTATGCAGTCTGTTTAAAACTCACAGAAGAAAGTAGTAGCGTAAACTAAATGAGAACCAAAGTCATTAAAAAAAAAAAAATCGAATTTATTTCAAAATTAAATCGTTAACAGGGTGAATCGAGATTGCGATTTTTTAACGATTAATCGTGCAGGCCTACTCCAAATGATGCCTGGTCACCTGCCAACACGCCTATTTTCCCACTGCGCCTCATTTTTTATGGGTCCTGTGAATTCTCATGGAAGCTTTTGCCAAAACAAGCCAACACAAGACCCTCAGCCCATCAAGAGTTAGTGAGCTGGGAGCAGAGACAGCTTCCTGTCTGCCTCTCCCCCGCCTCACTCCTTGGTCACTTCCCGTCTTTGTCAGCCTCCACTGACTCACAGACTTGCAGCCAGAGACAAAACAACGTGATAGGAAAAAGACACACACATGGCTGCTTGTACATACGGACTCAATTTGCACACAAAAAGAGCGATAAAAAATGAGTGCCAAAAATTGCAGTTCATCCATATTGAGCCCAATGTTAAAATGCCCAACTTTAGACCAGAATGAATAAAGCTGTGGAAGGCACTTTATTTTTGGCGTTGTAAGGCAAAAATTCCATAATAATCTTTCAGCCTAGAGGGAGAGAGAGAGAGAGAGAGAGAGAGAGAGAGAGAGAGAGAGAGAGAGAGAGAGAGAGAGAGAGAGAGAGAGA
>NC_048422.1:6225403-6226722 GCF_013103735.1 Etheostoma cragini
AGAGAGAGAGAGATTGAGTGAGTGAGTGAGTGAGTGTGTGTGTGTTCTGTTGCTAAACCATTACAAAGTATAGGAAACACATTTTTTCTCCAATTTGTTGGGACCTGGTGTCTACAACAGTTTGGCCTTACAAACTTTCTTTTTTGGGGGGGCTATATAAAACAAGTATAACTGTTTGTTTTTGTGTGTGTGTGTGTGTGTGTGTGTGTGTGTGTGTGTGTATGTGTGTGTGTGTGTGTGTGTTTTGGTCCACAAGGCCCATGCCATGTAGTAGGGTTTCACCGTACTGACAAAATGTGATTTTGCGATATCGATTATGAGTATTACGATATTTATATTAATAATATGTTAAATAGTCCTGCACGATTAATCGTTATAAAATCACAATCTTGATTCACCCTGTTCACGATTTAATTTTGAAATAACTGATTTGTTTTAATTTTATTATTCTCTTATGACTTTGGTTCTCATTTAATTTTACGAGCAACTGCATCCGATACACTACTTTCTTCTGTGAGTTTTAAACAGTGTATAACATAGGATTTAAAGCACTCCTGAGTGCTGCAGTGCTGCCCCTTCTCTTCATAGGTGCCTCTATGTTTACAGACTTGTTGTTATTTGTGCTATAGGTGCCCAAATAAAAATAAAAAATGCTTAACTATAATAACCTTGGTTTGGTACTGCCAATTTGTTTTCTCATGGTCAAATAATTTGTCGCAGAGAATTGGGATATCAATTCTAAGCAAACAATTGTTTATCATATCTTTCCCCGAATCGTGCAAGCCTAATGTAAAATTACAAAAGTTACGGGAAAACGCATTTTGCAAATATTCATAATTATATAGTGTACAGTGAGACTTGTATATGGACAAGCAGTTTGGCTGGAACGCAGGTCGGTCGAAGAATGAAAATTATTCAATCAATCCGTCTCCAAATTCTGCCTGCACTGCCTTTTATAAAGTTGTGGGATAGCTACCTGGGAGAAATAGGTGTGGGAGGGGATTCGGTCCAGTTCGTCTAGTTCATTTTTTTAAGCCACTGTGTGGATGAGCACATTTGTGGCCAAATAATACGCCGTAGCATTGCCGCTAGCAAAAGTAGCCGCTAGTGAGGCTTGTTTGGCCAGGTTTTTTTCAGGCATGTTGACAACTTAACACATTTTTGATGGTACAATGCTGTTTGGGCCCGTTATCTTCCAGTACAACGGTGTGTTTCTTTTTCCTGTAATGACATCTGTCATAAGCGTAAGCCTGTTGTTACTGTAATGCTTTTAAAGGGCATAGGTTGTTTTGGGGCTGGCCATTTCATTACAAAATTAG
>NC_048422.1:6226822-6250341 GCF_013103735.1 Etheostoma cragini
ATAGTGCTGCTATTGTTAAAGTTGAGTTACTGCATACTATTGACCATAATAAATGATGGGAAACAACAGTTCAATAAGGACTGGGGTTGGCAAACTGCAAACCTATTCTTTAATTACACATTCACGCATCAGAAGGACTGACTCACAGTGAAGTGCCACATGTAAAACACACAACTGTAGCATCAGGCACTATAAAATAACTATACTTATTTTAAGGAAGAGCTGCTCTGAAGGAAAACTACTAATTATAGGGCTGTTTGTTTCAAACACCTGTTTATACTTTTTTGTGCACTCAGTGTCCCTCGATGCTGTGGCATTGAGAGAGGCAGCTAGTGTTGTATTTTCATCAGTTAAAAACACAACCACATGGTAGGAACAAACTTCCTAAAAACACATGCATGTTGCTGAAAGCTTTGTGAGCTGCTTTTATTGTCGTCTCAGCTGGGAGGGGCCATATCCATGGCAACCATATGAAACCTGTCCACTAACAAGCCAACATCATTATGTTTTGAGGGATGACCCAACTGTGTGTGTGATTGGGGTCGAGTGTGCATGTGTTGTGCTACACTCCAGCAACTGTTACTGACTACACTGCTGGCCATAATTAGCCTCTTCAACAGTCCCACGGAAATGACTTAATTTAAATCTGTTTATTGATCCCCTATGGGGAAATTACAAGTTACACTCTGTGTCCACACTTTATTAGTTTACACTTAGATGTTATGGGCACGGTTGTTAGTGTGGGAATCTGCAGGAACCACAGAAAAGTCCACACGTTTGTTCATCTCATACCAAGAAAACCAAATCCAAATCCATTAAGTTGTTGCAGACTGCAGAGCGTCCATTCAAGAGTCCATTCAAAAAAGCATCCCCTCAATCTTGCTATTACAGATAAGTATTCGCAAAGTCTGCTAACTGTAGCGAAAGCGCCCAGAGGTTCAGCACCCTGCCCGTTTTACAAAGCTGACTGAGTAAACGTTTTACAGCTGTAGTGGAATTGCAGTAGAATACAAACCCAGTGGATTGGGGTCTATCTGGATTCAGTGGGGCACTTTCTTCTAAAAAACCTCAAATATTTGTTTAGCAACAGAGTCTTTATCCCAAGGAAGCTAATAACGTATTTAAAAAATGTTTGCCTGATAAAGAATTTGTAATGTTAAGTGCCAGCCACATCATCTGACCAGTGTTTTCGTTGCTGCCGTTTCCATTCCTCCTAAAATGCACTGCAGGAATGCACTACTGCTTTTGATTAGTTTTTCCCGTGAAGCATAAACAGACTTCTACTGCATTTCCTTGTGTAACCTTGTGCAATGCAACAATAAATGAACCTTGAACCACTTACAGTTTAAAGTATAAATTCCTAAATCATTATTAAATAAACAGTTTGAAGCAGAAACAATTGAAAACCTACAATACTTTTTGTACTCATATAAATAAACCCACTTTGCTTGTAAACAGGCCTGTCAAGAAATTGTCCCAGAAATTATTGCGATAAACGGTAATATTGTCGTTCTGAGACCATTTTCATCTAATACAATGATAATGGCATAGTGATGAAGGTACACCTTTTTAAAGATCAATAAACTATTATTTCTATAACATTTAACACTGGGAGACATACTAAATATGTGGCTCTCTGCCACATGGCGAGTAAAGGTTGGGACCAAAATAGTTCTGTTTTCAGCTTTAATTTTGGCGAAGGTGCAGCTACTTTCCTCTGGTCCTCTGCAGGTGGGAGCTTTGCGGGGGGATGGGGGGGGTCAAACACACACAGACACACACCGCACTTCTGTCTACCGGTAGCTATTGTTCACCTCAGTTTAATTCATTAGCTAGTAAGTGGCATTTTTTGGCAGCCAGCCTTCCAAAAGAAAGCACAATGGAAATAAGTGATCATTAAGCGCTGACAGATAAGCATGTAACGGAGTCTCAGTTCTCCGTCCTGGAGCCTCTGACACATTGACAGCTGTAGGCTTGTGCCAAGAGTGGTCATCCAGTGTCTTTAGTAGAGAAAGAGAGAGGGGGAAAACGAACAAGCATGCAAATGGAAGCTATCGCGGCCCGAAAAATTATCAAGCTCCTTTTTTATTGTGCGATTAATTGACTTACTTGGCCTACTTGTAAATGACTCCCATTAATTAAAGAAAAACACATTATTTGAGTCATTAAAATTGCGTCCCTTGAAAGTTGTTACATTTTTCCACTTAGGGCACCTTGGGGGAAAACGTTACCGTCAAGCTCTGTGTTAAGATATTCTTTGAAAAAAGGGGAGAAGTCTTGTTTCTGTAATGTTACCATAGACTGTTAATATTGATGGACAGCTCATCCGGTTCGGCAAAGGGCTGCAAATGCGGAAGTGACTTAAACCTAATAATATACAGTCTATGAATGTTACCAAGCATCTGCTCTGCTTTTTTCTACCCAACAACAGGTTTGTCAGAGGATTGCACAGTTCAGACGCCAGCCTTCACAGACGCTGTGAGACTCCACAGACAAGCCAAGGGACACTACGGGACCTGGGATATGATGTGCGGGACACCCCCACAGGTCAGGTTCTCAGATCACAGTACTGCTTTGTCCCCGCTCAGAGGCTGGATCCCATACAGTCTGCATTTCTAAATCTGAAATAACAGGTCCACAAGGCCTACACACTGGCACAGTGTCTTCACATTGCTGGTTGTATAATACCAACTTCCAGTTGAAGCTGACACTTGGAGATGTTTGACATGGAGTTGTGACATCAAAGAATGATTATTTTAAGATACCAAACTGATAATGCAAAAGGCAAGGGATGCATGTTGTAATGTTCTGAAACATGCACTGACCACTAACTGCCGTAGTGCCCACTTTCGATGGTTAGTTGTCGATGACTGTATGGCCTATTTCTTGCTTAAAATGTTTTCAGAAACATGATTCTGTGAACTATTTTTGTAAAATACTCAATCGTATTCCAAACAAGCTGCCATAATGCTCTGTTTTCAAATTCGGGAAAAGCCAGACCCACGTGACGCGTTCGTCCAATCAGCTGCCGGTCAACGTTTCTGGTCCTTCCCCTTTTCGCTTTGCAGTTAAGATGGCGCCTGTTTTGGGTAGGGTAGAAAACTTAAATTTTTCCGAATGTTCTGTTTTATCCCAACATGTATTCAGCAGATTATAGGTCATTTTATGATATTTAAAGGTTAAATTTAGGGTAGGGTTCATCGTTCCACACTGAACTTTTGGGCCGTTTTTAGTAGGGGTGTGACAATTCCAAAAATGTAGTAGTTGGTGGCAATACCAGTAAAACAACACAATTCTCGATGCCAAATTGATATAACGGAAGAAAAAAGGCTTTCCTAAGAGTCAATGTACTTTAACTTGAAACATGAACTTTTTTATTAACATATTTGAAAAATATCCAAATGTCACAACAAAACTTACAAAACGTGCAATAGAGCATAGAACAACATAATAAATCCAATTTAATCCAATTAATTGTCATAGTGCAACAGCTAGTGTCCCCAGACACATTCCAGACTTCCCGGCATCTTTCAAAAGGTACTGTCCAAAAACAATGTTTCAACAACAGGGTTTCTAACAGTTGCGTGACCAGAGACGTTACAAACCCAGGGTAAATATTGGAGAATTATTTAAAAGATGGAGACAACATAGAGCCCAAAAAAGGGCCCATTAGCTTCAGGCTACTTTATCACAGCTACTATGGGCGGACATTTCATGTCATTTCAACATGTGTGTACTCACATTGAATTATACAGCTAGAGAACCCGATTTGGTTACTCGCAAAAATAATTGAGACACTGCCAGTAAAGTAATCCCGACTGGTCCTGGCCATGAATGTATGAAGACAACGGTCCTGGCTAACGCCGCTATGCTAACCCTGCTCTCAGTTGAGTAAACTGCTTAAAATATTTATCCCTCTTACAAGTTGATGAGGAGCACCTGAATGCACCATTGGGGAGGTTCAGCCCCGACTGCCAGTTCTCAGACAGAACCCCCTTTGCAGGCTACATGCTTCAGAAGATTCAGCCTGTGATACAACTTTTCACAGCGGATATTGTGTTTCAAATAGCATGTTTGCTACAGGTAACAAATAAAAAGAGATTTTCTGTCAGTCCCAGTGAGTGCCTGTCCAAAGATCAAGTCAGGACCATAGTTCAACCTATTGAGTGGCAACAATGATGGATGACATGCTTTGGTAGAAAGACAGATGGCTGTTTTCAGAGAAAGTTTTTTCTCAATGAATATAGCTCATGAAAACACTCCATCTACTTTATGAGCACACACCCTTTCTTTACACTAGTACCAGAGTGCACCTACACAAGACCTTCAAAGAGACTGTCAGCAACACAACGCAACCCTCAACATCCCAGCATTCACACGGACACACACACACAAAACACACACACACACACACACACACACACACACACACACACACACACACACACACACACACACACACACACACACACACACACACACACACACACACACACACACACACACACACACACACACACACACACACACACAGGGTATCCCCTCTGAATGAGTCTCTTTCAGTCTCCTGCTAGTGCTTCATAGTTGCTCTGTGTGTTTATGGCAATCACGATTTTCTTCATTAATTTCCATGTTCCCTTTGTGAATCCACATTTTTCTCTAGTTCCCTGAACATTAAAGTGGGTGAAAATGTAGTCCACTTCTGGAGTTCTTCAATGGGAGCAGATCACAGTGCTATGAGAGATTTTAGGAGTTTATAATACAAAGTAATTTAAGCGATATAGTAAGACATTTTTCCTGCCTCTTACTTTCATACATTCCTGTGGATTTGTAATCTATTGTGTGTATAGAAGGATAAAAAATAAGCTGCAGATGACCATCAGAACTGTACGCAGTTTTGAGTTCTATGTATCCTGCAGGGAAGCCCATAGAACAAAGGCTCAGCTGTTTAAAAGTAATTGGTAGTAAAGAAAGCGGCACAATAAACACAAGAGGTAGCTAGGTGCAAATGTTAATGTGACTAATTATGTGTACAAAAGAATGGAGATGTGAGTAACAATGTTTAAATTCCTGAAGCCAATTCATAATTCCCTGAGCCATGAAGAAAAAACCCAAAACAAAAACCAGCTCACCATTCACAACCATTCATACTCAAACATTAATATAATTCAAATGACACTACTCAGAGCATTTTCAGAGCCGTTTCACCACGAGAAGTACTCCATATAGTAGCAACATAAGAGCAGAAATTAACAGCCAGTTAATAACAAAGCAAATAGGCCTTTCCCTGGTAGACATTTTGACATGTTGGATAATCACAGGTGTAAATAATGAATGGCTGCTGCGTTGCTTTCAGGATCCTGGTATTGTAGCTGGGGCACCTAAACATACCTACGCCATTGCTAATGATATTCATAACACCATACGTCTGCTGTGAAAAGGCCAACTAACCGCACAGTTAGGTGATATAGGCTACAACCCACACCATAAAATTTGGCAGAGCCAAGGAGACATACAGTAAAATGACAATAATGCAGTATGATAGCACAAGTAGCTAGCTAACACTTAGCCTACCTTAAAAATGTGACGCACACAGTCCCCAAAATCTCAGGCAGACGACAGGAGGGTAGGAAAACATGGTGTGAGGCCAACAGGTGATACAACGGTGAAGAAGGCTTAAAGACAATGATTTCTTCCGCAAAACAGTCCTGGAGCAACATTGTAAGACTGTTTGCATGCTAGTTTAACTATGAAATGATATTTCGCAACGGTAGATGTATCATAAGATGTTTACAGCTGAATTACAGCACAACTTTTCAAACAGCGTTGAAATGGACACACGTAGTGCGCGGGGGGCGGGGCATTAGCGGTTTAAATAGACCGCCTTTTTACGAAAGGTGCGTTCAATTCACGTAATTGTAGCAAATGGTATGTCACGTGATTGTAGCAGAGCGCAAGATTTTACCATAGACTGTTTATTTTAATATCAATAGATATACAGTCTATGGGTTTGACTCAAATTGTTGGACTTCTGTAGCTAGCAGGTGTTATGAATAATTTCAACAATACATTTAATTTGAGTGATGAAGCATTTTTGGCGTTTTGTTTTATGTGTTTTCAGCATATTTTCAGACATCATTCTTTACAAGTTTTTTTTAAAACTTTATTTAGAAAAGAAAATATACACAAAATGTAGCAATGTGCTATTCAGGACAGACATAAATCATACAAGTATTGATAACAATTAAGGAAATAAGTATGTTTTTATTTTTTATAAAGGAAATATATAGGCTAATTTAGAAGTAGAATTGTTCCTTTTTATAATAATATTCAAGAACAAATCATGAGTGGGCTTGAGGGTTGAGATTGGGGATGTTAAAACTGGCACAAAATACATTTAAGTATGATATATCACAGCCAACAACGCAAAAAATAAAGAAGGCAAAAACACTACTACTACAAACCATCTTTTTGACAATCAAACTACAACATACCTGTTATTTGTCATGTCTTTCTGATCCTTAGCTACTACTCTGCGTGTGTTGCAGTCATTACCCAGCAACAGGTTTCACCAAATATTTAGTCTAGGTTAGTTAAACCTCATGGAGGTGCTGAGCTTGCATGTGTGCTTGTGTGTGTGTGTGTGTGTGTGTGTGTGTGTGTGTGTGTGTGTTAGTTGTGCTTTCCTGCCTCCCTGTGTCCAGCCGTGTATCAATCGCCCCACTGTGTCCATATAACCACAAAGGAAAGAGAGGCTGCTTGTTTTTGAGATTCATTTTTTGTTTTGCTTTGGGTGGAGGATATTAGATGTTTTTTGACTACACCTCTAGTGTAAAAATACCCATTTGGCACATTGCCATAGTAACTATAAGTGTAACTGGTGGAAAGGCAAGACTATTACAGCTCACAGTATGAATTTAAAGCATCGGTAGGCAGATATCAATCCATTATGATACAGACAGATTTATTATAACCTTATAGAAGGAAAACCAGGAAGGCCCTCTTAAATTTTGATATTAATGTGTAATAAATTTAATACAACATTTTTTTTTGCTTGTCTATGGGGGGTAACTTTGTTGTATTATGCTGTGCTTGCTTCTTGTTTTTTTTTTAAACAGAAAAGCTATACTTATAAGTAATAAGCCATAATGATAAGTAATTATAAGTGCTGTATGTGTATGTGTGTACAGATTCTGGCTAATCTGGTGATGGAGACCCTTCAGCCAGAGCTGCGAAGCGTGATTGGTCCTCGTCTGAAGGGGAAGCTGCAGCAGAGGCAGAGGGATTGGATGTTGGTGAGTTCCTATCAAACTGTACTGTTCACTCCAGTTATGCCGTCCAATCACTGGAGAGACTCAAACAAGTCCAATGTCTTTTCCTCTAGATCTCTGATGCTGTGTACAGGCAGGTGTTGTCCCAGACCACCGGTCAGTATGATGCCGTGGTCGAAGGCTGTGAGGCCCAGAGAGGTCAGCTGGACGCCAGACTGCGAACCGACATGGACCAGATCATCACGTCTAAGGAACACGTCAGCAGCAAGATACGAGGTGACCAAAGATTTACATGCAACAGTCCTTTCTTTATTTAAAGCTCACTGAAGAGTTGTCCTGGTCTGTTAAATGTGACATATAAACAGAGAAGGTCTACATGTTGCTGCCTGTAAACATGATGTATTTTGCAGATGTTGAGTGCTTGTTGTTGGATGTTAACTTAACATTTTGCATTTTCCAGCAGTTTGTGATCAGAAAAAATTGCTCCCACCATTAGGTAGAGATGTTAGTAGGGAGTTCTTGTCACAGGAAGCCCACATCTAGGCCTATGGGTGACATGTTTCTTTTTACACGTCACCACTATGTCAAAAGCAATTAAATGACTTATATCTTTCAATGTGAAGCACATCCTAACTACACATTGACATACAGTGATGCTCATAAGTTTACGAACCAATGCTAAAAAGAGGAATATAAGGAAAAAAAATCATGTTTTGGAAATTGATCTTAATACCTTAAATTAAAACAAACTTGGAATAAAACCATACCAATCTCTAGGGAAAGTTATCAGGATGCATAGTATCCCGGATCTATGAAATAACCGGCCTTTAAAAATAAAAATATGCCTTCCTCTATGGGAATTTAACATAGGAGTGTATATACTTATACGGAAATTTGTTTCCTTAAAGGTTGGATTTTGTCATTTGTTTTAAGGTAAGGCATTAAGATTAATTTCTAAAAGAGGATTTTTTTTTTTTTATCTCTTTTTAGCCAACTTTAGCATGGGTGTGTAAACTTGCGAGAACCACTATCCAGTCATTGAAATGCACTTTTCAATCAAATTTAGCCCCGGCCAACTAGGGTTCACATGTAAATATCCAAACCCATGCTCAGTGGGATGTTGTGCACGGTAAAAACCAACTGAGCGTTAACTCTCTGAAGACGCAATAACTGATCTACTGTACCACAGCTGTAAATCAGACTTGGTTTTGTTAAACAAAATAAGATCCAAGGAGTACATTTGGAGCAAGAATTGCTGACAGACAGAAATAAATACTCCATGTTTCAATTTTAATTGCATGTTTGAATCTACATTGAACTGAACACCACCTCAGTTTCCCTACTTACACACTTCTAACTTGCTATGCAAAATGTCTTGGTTGGCTTGGTGCTCGCTGTGCCGTGGAATATGATCTCCCAGACCGAAGTACGCTTCATTGTTCCCCTGCTGTTTGCCTGAGTGACTGTGCTGTCTTTGGTGGGGATTTTTTTGGCACAGCAAAGCCATCAGTCTGCTCACTGAATAACGCCACAATGCTCAAGTTTCTGACGACTTTGTTTGGACGTTTGGCACGAACAGGGCCTTTCCTCTGTAACTAACCCTCCCTCCCCGGCTCTGAACTGTACTGTAGCTTTGTATTTAATTCTGTTGTTCTCTTCTGTCACTCTCTCATTCTGTTTGATTAGCTGGCTTCTACAGCACCAAAGCATTCACCCTTTGAGCGGTGAGCCTGGCAGCTTTCCATCTAAATGTTAACTTGGCAGAGGACGCTCACATTCTTTATTTGTACTATTTTCCATTGAACCAAAGTGACAGAACTGCATTCCATCACCTGCACCATATGGGCCGTTTCTGACTTAATCCCACCGGTAATACTCAAAACTACAAGTTAGCTGTAGAAAAAGAACCTGATGCAGGTTCACACGTTTCTTTACTAACATTTGGGTGAATCCGAGACCAAGCAATCTACATACTAACCGTTTCAACCTGATAAACAACATACTGTAAATTGAGATTACTAACTTGCAGAGTTCCTCATACCTTAATTTTTCTTCGTGCTTGAAGAACTCTTTATCATCATTATCCCTTGTATGTTTACAAGCGGCAGCAACCAACCATGAATAAGTTCTTTGTGTCCCTGCTGGCTTGCAGCTCTAGTGTTGCCCAAGGCGGAGCAATTCCTGCAGGCCAGCGTCCAGCCCTACATCAGCTCCATCCTGGAGGCCCTGATGGAGCCCACCAGCCGAGGCTTCTCCGAGGTCCGGGACGTTTTCTTCAAGGAGATGGTGGACATCAGCAAGAACTCGCTCAACGGAGCAGGCAAAGACAAACTGGGAGACGTAAGTCGTGTTCCCCCTCCTCTTTCTGTCTGCATGTGTGGAACCGCCAATAGGAACTCTTTCTCTCCCAAATGACCTGTGATTGGCCAAAGTGTCTGGTCACAGGCTAGATTTTCCAAAGCCTATAAACAGAGCCAAGAGTAGCTTCAGAAGTCTACATTTCTTTCAGAACACTTGAATTACAATACGCTAAAAGATAATTATGGATTTTTTTGCCAAAAATGCTACAATATTCTGTCTACCCTGGCTTTCAAGCTGCTAGTTGGTAGAGCTGCAGTGTTAGTTGGTGGTGATTCTCTGTGGGTTCGTCACCATGACCCCCATTCACATTACACACAGTCACATGATTCATCGTTTAAATAAAAGAAACGTTGACGAGTGCAGCTTTAACAGACACTCTTTTACTTGCACCAGTGGCAGTAACAGGAAATTAATTTAGCTGTCACCCCCCCCCCCCCCCCCCCCCCCCCCCCCCCCCCCCCCCCCCCCCCCCAAAAAAGAAAACACATGCCCATGCTGCATTTCCTTCTTCACATAACTGAGTCCAAGCACAGGCCGAAACCTCACTAAGCTTTATACATTGCAGGAACAGGTCAAAGCTGAGTTACCCAGCTCTAATTGTGTTCATCATACTTTGTATGAGACTTACATTTATATTTGTAAAAGAAAAAAGTGGCAGGAGCGTATAACCCCCGGTTCTCATGGAAGGGAATAAAGTACACGGAAAGGAGGAAGAATGATGATGAAAAAGTCATTAAAAAAATCTAGGCACTCAAGGTTGGTTACAAAAAGTGACAAAAGGCCTTTAAATGTTAAATGTTCCTCACCCTGAGGAGGGCTGAAGCCAGTATGCGTTGGTGTATTTTCAGTGTTGCGTTCTGTTAATTAAAGGCCTTTTTATCAACCTTGAGTGCCTAGACACTGGTTTTTAATTTTTAGTCATAGTTCTTCCTCCTTTCCTTGAATTTCAATTAAGTCAGAGAATATGATTAAAGCTTCAGTAGGTAACTTTTGTAAAAATGTATTTTTTACACATTTGTTAAAACTGTCACTATCTCCAGACTATGAGATAGATAATATGAGACAGATAATCTGTAAAAAAAAAAAAACAAGCTCCTGTGGCTCCTGCCATTGCTCCTACTGACACTTGCAGAAATACACCGCTCCCGGTCCGAAACAGCCAATCAGAGCCAGGAGGACTGTCTTAGCACTGTCAATCACTCTCGTGTACGCGCTGCTCATACCCCCCCCCCCCCCCCCCCCCCCCCCCCCCCCCCCCCCCCCCCCCCGCACAGCGCGTACCGTGTTCAAGCTCAAGATTGTCTGTGTGCTGCAGCTGTGCAAATCGCGGAGAAACAACTTTTCAGGAAAACTGCCAATTTCTCGAGTGACACCTGCTCAGAAAACAAAGACGGGCAAACAGAAGAAGACCGATGACGGAAAGCGAGCTAAAAAAGAGTTAAACCAAGCCCAAAATTAAACAAGGGTCAACATCAGAGCGTCTTTTCAGAGGTGGAGGGAGCTACGCCTCCTGAAAGGATTCAACACGGATTCAGAGCTAGCATCATTTCTGCTTGACATGTACGTATCTCTCCTTGATTTGTTTCATTTTTTAAGAACTACACAACTAAGATAGCGATGGTTACGGTATCACTGGTGATAGCGCAAATCTCATTTGACTCTGTAGCTTGTTGCTAAGTCTAACAGTTAGCTTGTTAGCTTGTAGAACGGCAGGAATGTTGTAGCTAGCAGGTGAAGTTTAACTTTACCTGCAAACTCCTTCACCCTCGGTAGAAGCAATATTGTTTCGAAACCTACATTTAGTAAGTCAAAATGCTTTTTGTCGATCACAATTAAATGTAGCTTAGCTATGGTGAAACGCGTTTAATTGTGCGCTGTCACTGTCAACGTTTGGCAAGGCAGAATACTACTTTTGATAATTTTTAAACATGCACGTTTTGTTCCCCCTCAGGATGTAATTTGTAAATCAAATGTCTGACGCAAGTTCTTTATGCTCCTTCAACAGGTCAGACATGGCCCCAGACGCAGAGGCACGTGAAGGAGTCTCCTTCAGTCCAAATTAAAATGTTCAGGATTTCCTTGTGCAGGAGCAAAAAAAGCTGATTTATCTTACCCATATGCAAAATAAAACCTAAGACATATTTCTAAGATGTTGTTATTCCTTGGCTTAGTGAGCTTCCTCAGTGATTCATCTTTTCTACTGAAAGTTTAGTGTTTTTAATTGATCCAAAAGTTAATTCAGTAATGTACTGTGTAAAGTATTAACATATCTTTTTAATAGAAATATTTTAAATAAGCAATATTTTTACATAAAGTATTCAAAGTTTTAAAAGCACAGCACACAACAGCTATACGCCCCTCAGAATCCCAGCTCTGCATTGTCCATGAGGATGTGGAAAGCATCGGTGCTTACTAGCGTGCGCGTTCATGGCATGCACCGCTGTGGAGGGGGGGCTGTAGCGCAGCAGAGAGCAAGGGGGAGGGACCTGTCAGGTGTGCTTGTTCAAATTTTTAGGCTAAGTCCACGTTTTCTCAGAACTCCCTACTGCAGCTTTAATGTTAAAGCTGATGTAGGTAGGATTGCAAAGATCCAGTACTTAGGCCAAAAAATTTGAACATCGACAAAATCTTTAGTCCCTCCCCCCTTTCTGCTAAAGCCCAAAACTGTCTCCTAAGCCCCTCCCCCCCACGAGGGAGAATGAATGGATGTGCATGAGCATTGATAACACAGTAGTTCTACTCGAACATAGGGTCAGTTTCAGCAGATATGACAGCAAGTTAGTTTTAGAAGTCTTACCCACTGCACCTTTAATGTGAATAGAGTATTGCCAGATATTTGGTTAGAATAAAATGAGTTAGTTGCCCTTTGTGACCTGAACAATCAGCTCACCCTCTTTCTCTGTTCTGGTCTTAATTCTCCTTGTATGATGCTCGTAGCACCTTGATCACACTCTTCTCTCTCTCTCTTCCCCCCAGCACATGGAGAGGCTGTCCATGCTCGCCTTCCACCCGGTGAAGATGCAAAGCTGTTATGAGAAGGTGGAGCAGCTCAATCTGGAGGGGCTGCAGCAGAGGTTTGACGTGGCCAGCCCCTCGGTGTTTGTCAACAGGGCTCAGATCCTCATGAGGGAGGTGAGGTGCTACAGCAGCAGATTTCTCTGGTTAGAATACAAATAATTAGCATGTAGCAAAGCAGTGTGAGGAGGCCTGAAAACACTCTTTGTGAGACAACACGTAACCTGTCCTGCCGGTGGTACAGTCTCTACTTCCACCTGCTGGACAAAAAAAACTATTTGTAAAGATGAACAGTGAGAGCACCAGCATCAGTGCTACTGCATCAGTCTAACTTTAGTGTTTCTGACAGCAAATGGACAATGCAGTGTACACATTCGAGCAGCTGCTGCAGCAGTCTTTGGAGACCCAGGGAGAAGACGACATGTGCAAGACCATGCAGCGATGCCAGGACAGGGTCCTCAAGGTAAACAGAGAAGTGGTTTAGTACACAAACGGTAAGTAAAGACAGTAACCTCATCAATAGTTTTCCCTATTTTAGCTGCCGCACATTACAGAATAAAGCAAAATAATATAAAAACAGACTTTTAGAATGAGTTCACCCAAATCCCCTCCAGAAAAAAAAACCATATTTCTCAGTTCCAGCATAAGCCAGTCCTGGCTAAGATGAATCCACCTGAGACAGACAGTATCTGTTCACACTGTGTATTTAATTCATCTCCAGAGGGAATCTGGGTTTCAGCAGAAGCAGTAGGAAATGTTGGAAGATGTGAATTAGTAAAGTAAGTGTGATGAGTAGAAAAGTCATTATGAGTCATTGTGCGCTCCATGTGTTTCTGGTCTTTCCCTGTCAGAAATATGATTATGACAGTAGCACAGTGCGTAAGAAGTTCTTCAGAGAGAGTCTCCTGCAGATCATCATCCCCTACATGCTGCAGCAGCTCTCGCCATCCTGCTCACCTGTGAGTAACACGGGCTCAAATCCCCTTCTCAACGCTGATCTATCTATCTATCTATCTATCTATCTATCTATCTATCTATCATTACAGTATTGTGACTCTCCATCTTTTTAAGGCTGACTGTACTCTGAATTTAAGATCCAACTTTGGCTGCTTAGGTCCAGACAGATAATATTGTCCAGTATCAACTTCTCTAAGTGTCGGACACGCAGACACTTAGAGGGAGGAGTTATAAAGTTTGATGGCCACAGGCAGGAATGACTTCCTGTGGCGCTCTGTGGTGCATTTTGGTAAAATGAGTGCTCCTGTGATTTAGCAGCAAGCCATGGAGTGGGTGCGAGACATTGTCCAAGACGGCATGTAGTTTGGACAGCGTCCTCCTCTCTGACACCACCACCAGAGAGTCCAGATCCACCCCCACAACGTCACTGGCCTTGCGGGTCAGTTTGTTGAGTCTGTTGGCGACCGCTACCCTCAGCCTGCTGCCCCAGCATGCAACTGCAAAGAGGATAGCACTGGCCACCAGACTCATAAAACATCCTCAGCATCGTCCTGCAGATGTTGCAGATGTATATGTCACTGGCTTGCTCTACCGTACCCATACAGCTCTTCCTACGCCAAACCGGTACCAGACATTCACAGGACAAAGTAAAGCTACTAAGAAGAGCTGAATAAGAATCATAAACCAAGAGATTATCTGGGGCAAAACAAATAAAAATGTGAAGTTTATTTCAAGACTGAACCTTTGTTTGCAGCAATCTAGTTTCTGATTTACAGTGCAAGGACGTTTTGAGTTATTATCAGTAACCTACTCGTTTGTCAGCCCTAAACATAGTACTCTTCGATTTCCTCGGTCCAATCACACAAAAAACATGAAACACTCTGCTTTTGCCTTGTTTTCATTTTCAACCCATAAAAAAAGTGTTGATTTTGCATCAACAAAAATGAACGTTGCAATACTTTAAAACCCCTGCGTTGTCTTCCTGTCGACCATCAAGTTGTTATGGTTAGGGTTTTGTGCATTTTTTTCGATGTTTTTGTTGCTTTTTTTTTTAAACGTTAGTGTCAGTTATTTTGACGCTAAATTAATTATGGTCAATAAACTTAATTTGGATTACATTATACTTCATTTTTTAGTTAAAAAAACTGAAATTATGAATTATTTTGACTAAAGGTTCAGATCAGATGATGATGAGTGGGTCACAGACTGGTATGCCAAAGTTTAGTCAGGCTACCTTGAAAGCATTTAAACTTTTTTTTTTTAATGTTGTGAAGGAGCTGCCCCGTTTCGAAGAGCTCATCTTCGAGGACTTCTCCCGTTTCCTGCTGGTGGAAAACATGTTCGAGGAGGTGGTGCTGCAGTCTGTCTCCAGGGACATAATGATGGGTGAGGGCCAAAAAAACACAAGATTTAAAAATGATTTGACTAAATAGCAGTGGTGTGTTCTATATTAGTTGAGAAAGTGGACTTTAAACAGACCTTCAGGAAGACAGGAAGATTTTTTTCAGAAGTTGGGACGGCAGCTACACTGTACTTTGTAATCCTTAACTCTCAATTGGAAATTCATGAAATGCTCCTGTGTAATTCATCAAAGTCTCCCAAAGTTTCTTCTCGGATGTGAAATTAGATGTGCTCTCCTGACTTTTTCCCATAACAAGTGATATTTATCTATTGTTCTCTTTCTTTGTCCAGCTGTGAAGGAGGCAGCTCTCCAAAGGAGACACAATCTGTACAGGGACAGCATGATCCTGACCAACAGCGACCCCAACCTGCACCTGCTTGGAGAAAACCCTCAGGTGGATTGGGCTACTAAATTTGGCGGCGACGAGCCGGAGGGCTCTGTCAGTGGGGGCAGAGTTGAAGGAGGGGGTTCTGGGAGCAGACGCAGGCAGGTGGTGTCCATGATCCAGCTGGACGGGGTGCCTTTGCCATTCGAGTCCTGCCTGGAGGTCCCAGGCGTGGAGCTTATCCCTGAGGAGGATGCCGAGATGTTTGAGGAGGACCAAGGCCCGGCTGGGGAACCCAAGTCTCCTGACAGCGTGGATGGAATCAGAGACCTGATCAATCCAGTGGTGGAGATGGTGATTCCAGTGTCCCTGGAGAGCCAGAGGACGGAGCCCACCAGAGGCACCGTCACCATGCAGGATGGGCTGCAGGAGCACGTGACACACGTCACCACTGTGGTGGAGGACTTCCCCAGGAAATCTCTGCGAGACAAGACGACACCGCAGACAATTCTGCAGCAGCTAGGAGGAAGCAGGAAGCAGGAAGCCGATAAGGAGCATCAGGAAGAAGCAGCCATCAAAAACGCCATCGAGGAAATAGAGATAGCGGTGCAGGAAGACGAGGGGGAACGGATCGCTGAGGTCTCCACAGCGGATCTGGATTACGAGTCGTCACCGCGACCACCCCTGGCTTCAGACTTTAGCTCGCAAAACGACAGTGTCTTCCAGTCACAGACCAACGAGGGGCTGGATGAAGATGAGCCGCAGCCAATCACAAACGGTCTGAACGGAGAGGACAAAGTTATCGACCCGGTGGAAGTGGAAGTGGTTTTAGCGTAGGAAGTAAATCCTCTGGACAGGACTCTGAAAGTGGAGAAAGCCTTGAAGAGAAAGCAGCAGAGCGCATCACATGTAACGGGAGAGAAGTGGGAAGAATAAGGCGTGTATTTAAAGGTTTCATTCAAAGTTTATCGCCGTTGACAACGCGGACTCCAAAACCAACTCTCCCATCCGTCCCACGGCTGATTTCTTCGGTGATCGGTTCCTTTCTATCCAGCGTAGTGAATCTCAATGCAGAGTGTATTCGTATTTTGTGTATGAACTGATTTAACCCTTATGTTGTCTTCTCTCATGATTTTGTCCCTTTTGACGTGTTTTTGAACGTTCGTCACTTTCTTTGACGTTTTCAACACTATGTCACACTAACTTATTAACTTTAGTTTTAAAGTTATTTTGGGAATGTATGCTCAATAAACGTCATTTACAGAAAATTATGTTTGAGTTACAAAAGCAGAAATTAGGAATTATTTAGACTAAAATTAAATAAATGGATGTTGATGCTAATAACAGACTGGAACATGTCAACCTTTACTCAATACTATTTCAAAACCACTTCAATTGTTTTTTCAAATGCTAGAATTGAATAAGACACCCCAAAATGAATGAAAGTAGAGATTTGTACTTGCCAAAGAACGCTGAATCAATCAGTTTTGGGTAATTAAAAGGATCATTGGGATATGAAAAACGGGTCAATTTGACCCGAGGACAACATGAGGGATAAACCCATCTGCTCCTTATTATTATGCTATGTTAACAGGCTGAAGGTTCCTCACAGGGATCAGGGACTTTAAAGTGATAATCCACTTTTTAAACCTTACAAAATAAGGGAGGACTACTAAGTTATTCATGTTTTTTTGTTTGTTTTTCTAAATGTTTCCCTTTGTATTGCTTTAATAATGAGACACAGCCTCTACCTGGGCAGCAGGCGGTGCTACGAGCAACATTTAGATGGTGTAAGGGGATTTCTATGTGTATTTTAACTACTAACTGCTGAAATACTGGTATCTATTTTTATAAATTGTATTTTTTTTAATGCAGTTTGTTCACTTGGAAGATTTTTCCTGTATTCGCAAATGGCCTTAATGTTTCAACACTAGATATTTAGGACAATCTGTCAGGAATGATTTGCATTTCCACTGTCATTTGATAAGAGGTTTTATAACAAAACAACCAAAATTATTTTTTTCTTGTCCCTTTGCTTGTGGGGGTAGATGACAAAGATACAGTAAGTAATGGCTGTTTGTGATTAAGCAAAAGACTATTAATGTCAACTTCTGTTTCCCAAATATCACTTTATGTGTTACGACTTCATAGTAACTGCGTTGAGTCAAATGTGGCAATTTGACAATCTTTTTAACTTAATTCAAATTTTGGGTGAAACTTTTTTTTAAATTTCATGTCATGGCTTTTATAAGAGTTTTGTTTCCTTATCTGTGTAAAAAACAAAAGTATAGTATAGAATAATATCGCTGAGGTGCACGGTAAATATGGACAGTTTTGGTAGCGCTTTACAGAATTTCCTGATAAGTTTCCTGGAAATAACTGTTGAATTTGGTACTATGCATTGTAAATTAGATACAAAGACTTCTCATATATGTTGAACATAGCTGACAAACTTTACATACAACAGGAAATGAACAGAGAAACCTCAGTAAAAGCCACAGAGGAGGGAAAGTGTTGTATAAACAGAGTACATAGAGGTACTACAAGTGGATTTGAGATAAAATAAAGGACAAATGTAACACTTTACGTCTTCATTTTTATTGAAATGATTAGTACCAAATTACATAGTCCTTTCCAGGACTGCTTTATTTCCTTTTTCATTATTGTGTAGTAAAATATCACTTTCTTTCCAGGAGTTAAGGGAAACTTTGAACCTGTACGTGTCACCACAGTTTTTAGTGTCGGCATCATGTGCTCTAATGGCTGAATTAGTTTCACTTTTGTGCATCAACACGCCGAGCTGCAATGTGTAATGCTGAGGAGAGCTGCGATCCCTCCTCCTCCCAACTGGTTGAGTCAGTGTCCTGTTGGGAAATGGCCCACTGCCACCGGAGCCAAAGCACATTTAGAGTTCTCTGCCTTTGGATTCAGGCCCATTACTTCCCAAGGAGGACCACTGTTTATTATTATAGAAACCTGTACGTTTGGTGTAAGCAGCTCAGCTTTTATATTTCAAGTTCTCTCTTCCTGAGAGAGAGAGAGAGAGAGAGAGAGAAAGATATAGATAGAGATATATATAAAAAAAAGAAATGGATGAATAAAACATCAACTTCACGCTTTATTTTTGTTGACTAAATTCTTGTGATAGGAAACCATCACGAGGAAAATGAATGATATTTAACGGTTAACAATCTCAAGTCGTCCGACATATTTGAACATGTTTCTATATGAATCCGTTATAAAACTAGTAAAAATACTCCATATCAAAAGGAAAGAGCATACTTGTTGAAATATAACAGAAAGCATCTGAAATGTCAGTTGCAAGGCTCTTTTCTCTGCAGGTTCATGGTTTGTCAATGATTGCCTCAGAACCACCTGACCGAGTGTCACCCTTGCCTGGTATACGTGTGACGAGGACTGATCTGTTAGTGAACCGAGATTAGAGAAGTTAACAAGCTACACACAAATGATTCAGTTCCTGAATCTGAGCTCTGTCTCATGACATCTGACTGTTAAGTCTTAGCTCCGAGTGGGAGTCTGATTTTAGATTTCACTCCAAAACACTGCAAATAAACCTCAGCAAAATCTGTTTTCAATACTTCAACACTACTAAGCAGTCAAAAACACACGTCTTCAGGATGAGTTCCACTTCAAAGCTACTGTAAAGTGTCTTATCAACTAAGCCAAAGCCTTCATTTTTATTCATGGGATTAGAAATCTCAAACATTTGGATCACCTGTAGTGTCACAACAACTTGAATTGTTTAGTATAATACAGGGAACTGTGTAATAGTTAGAAAAAAACATGTCCGTCAAGGTTGACTAGGAAAACAGAAAATGACAGAAACAACCGTAATGTGCCACAAGATGCGTGGGACTTTCTGTCGCTCCGTGTTGTACTCTGCAGTGTTAGCCTCCAATGCATTTTAGGATAAACAAAGAAAAACGAAGAGTTTAAGCAAGCAGCACTCCCTCCCTGGAGACTTCCTTTTTCACATCCATCACTCACTAACATGTTTGCTGCTTGAGAGGATAAGCAAGACTGTTCCTCAGAAACAGAACATTATGTCCCCTTTACATCTTAAAACACATTGTCCCAATGGTCAAAGACAAACATAAGAACTGAGTATGTCCAGTTAGTGTTTGTTTAAAAAAAAATAACAACTGAGCCCCAAGGCCACAATCAGAATGGATGAAAATGTCCCCACTAAGTTTCTTGCGACAGTAGTGTGCGTTAGTATTGTGCAGCTCATTCTTCAGCATACAAGGAATTCCCCTTTAGTGACCCCCGTGTTCAAATTTTCACAAATAATAGCTTTGCCTGGAGCAACTGAACAACACGCTGACATTAGTCAATCCAGTAGTTTCCCATTTAGTATCAGGAGATCCTCTTAAGTCAGGGGGGAGGGATCCGTCCTGGGCCTGAACTGTCCATACCATCAGATCTTACCCAGGAGAGGAAATGAGATGAAATAACCGAGACCAGAGCCCACGATGACCCCGAGGAAGATCCAGGTGTTGTAGGACATGACGCACAGCATCAGCATGTAGCCCAGAGACACCTGCAGCACGTGGAGGACTGTCTGGATGCAGTGCAGCAACCAGCTGCAGAGGAACGAGGAGTACACGATTTACACCAGGTACTTTACCACAAATACTTCACTCAGTAAATACTATTAATTCAGTATGTACGTGCATACTGTACACACACACATATGTGTGTGTATGTATGTATGTATATATATATATATATACATACATACATACACACACACACACACACACACACATATACACGGAAGAATAGAAAAGTTGCCAAACTTTCCTTTAAGTTACCAGCTAATGTTAGCGGTCGCTATCTCGCTAGCTTGGTTACATTCTTCAAAACAAATCTAGTTGTAGTCTTTACATATTATTTATTATTATTACATATATATTTAATGTTCGATGTGAGATGGCGTCAGACTTTCCAAAGTCTGTGTGGTAGGCATTATACAGCCATGATTTTCAAGCACAGAGTAACGTTGCCCAGTGTATGTGAAGGGTCATGTGAGACGCGTTGTCAGATACGAGAAGGACGAAGATTAGTTCTGCTTCTGGAGTTAGAACTCTAGTGTTGACGGAGATGGTTTTGGTCTCATAGCGCTGCTTCCAAATGAAATCACCAGTAGTCTAGATGTGGCCTAAGCTAGCCAAGGACTTAGGTTACATATTATTTAACATGTTTTTGGGTTCAATCGTTAACAGAAGCCATTTAACAGAAAGGGAGGTCAATACGTTTCACATCAGATAGAGGGTGAGAAACACTGTCCTCAGTATGACTGGAGGTGTCCAACACAAAAACCACAAAGAAAACCGCTACAAAAGGAAACTGTGGAATGGGGCCCTGTACCACTCACTGAAACCACTTCATCTCTACGTGTTACATTTAAAGAATGATTAATCACGGTCAAGAAAGCAAAGAGAAGGCAACTGCTTTACATGTAGGATCAAAGTTAGAGTAAGTCATGATTTTTTTTTAATGCACATGGTCAATCAATATTTTCACATACTGAGTCTTAATCAAATGTATGAGACAAAATGCTTAATAGTATTCATTGTTTAGCATTACCGTCGTTTAATTATTTTGCTGGCAGAAATAGGCTTTCATAATTTCCTCACCTAAAGAATTGCACAAATTATTAAATGTGATTCCAATAATGTTTTCATATTCTATTATTTCGTTTGACGTAAAAAATCTATAAGAAAAGACCAACTGATCACATTGCAGACCACATAGTGTGACGTGGCCCTAGTTGTGTTTCACGAGGACCCTGACCTGTGGCTGGTGTTCGGAGTGGGAGGGGGTGTCTGCATGGGGGTCAGCGAGGACTCCGAGGGGCTGCTCTCCAGGACGGAGGTGCTGTCGCTGGGGATGGAGGGGGGTGCGGTGTACGGAGACTGAGACTGGGCCAGCTTAGAGCTGCTCCCCAGCCACACCCTCCACACTTTCAGCACCTCGTAGAAGACGGTCAACAGACAGACCACAATCACCGACAACACCATCCCTAGACACACATACACACGCACACGCAAGCATGCACACACACACACATCCATCAAATAATAAACTTCTCCCTTTACAAACAATAACAGAAGATGGGAATCATCTCAAAACCGTTTGATGCTAACCTACACCCAGCAGTGGATGACCTTGGTTAAGTAGGTCCATTTTACTGTATTGATATTACAGAAGTCTCTCGCTAGCATCTTGTAGGCTACTTGTAGCAAAGTGACAACTCACATCTGGGATGCCTTAAAGGAATAGTTCAACATTTGTATACTAAGATCCTATCTGTACACTATAATATTACTAGGCTCCCAACTTCTCAAG
Organism: Etheostoma cragini; assembly: GCF_013103735.1. Lineage (NCBI taxonomy): Eukaryota > Metazoa > Chordata > Actinopteri > Perciformes > Percidae > Etheostoma > Etheostoma cragini. The sequence goes on from NC_048422.1 coordinate 6,248,526, forward strand.
CGGGCAAGCATGAAAAAGGCTTTTTATGGGATGTCATACAAACCTCTCCCGGGCATTTAGGAAAAAGGACAATCTCTTGACTCAGCTGTGCAGTATGTTTTAACAAGATGAACCGGTTCTAAGGACTGCTTGGACATCCGCCAGGGGCGAACGGCTCCTCTGAAGTGACGATGTTGTGTGTGACACTGTGTCTTACCTGTCGGCCCGTGCACATCCCAGAAGTCAAACAGCAGCGTCACGCTGCTCGACACCCCAAAAGTCATCTAAAAATGGAAGATGAGAAAATGTTAAAACCTCTAACAACCTGTGTGCTGTTCACAGCTGGACTGCGGGTCCTAAAGCAGGTTGTGATTCCGTTTAAAAGCACCACTGCAGATGTGGTATCGCAGAGGGATCACTGTCCAGTATTGAGTAACAATGTCGGATAAACATTCAGCTAGTTTTGGTTGCTCTGACAGTGCAGAGGCCTTTCCTCCTCATCAGAAGCAAAACGACTGAAACTATGTTTCAGGAGGCGGCTCAATAAAACGCTTTCTATGGCTAAGATGGCACGGATTCATTTTAACTAAAGGAATTCACAAAAACCCTTTGTTAGGCCTTTGACCTCAGCAAACATTGATCTTGCACTCTGATAGTCCTCCATCTGTGTTTTTTCTTCTCGTTTTTCCGTCTGGTTCTGATCTGTTTTTAATTGCTGTTGTCTAGTTAATTGTGTGACTTTTATGAGACAATTTCAAAATAAAAGTATAAAAAAAAAAGCACCTGGGAATTCTGGGAAACAGAATTATATAACACGCTGACCTCAGCCTCTTTCCCACCAACATCAGTCAGCCTGAGAGCTGCTGCTCTGGGATCAGTGACTCAGAACGGCTTTGGTTACTGGTTTACTAAGCATTACTCCCTTTTTTACTTTATAAAAACACCCAGACCCTTATAATAAAGTACTTCTCAACACAGAGATTTACATTTCAGAATAAAATACAACAGGCGTTGCTAAAGAACAGTACCATATATGCATTCAAAAAATGTTAAGACATACACTTCTATCGTTCTATTCTGTTCTGATTGCTCCTGACAGAACACAGCTAAACAAGCCTGGGACAGGCAGTGTTCTGTTGTTTCTTCTCTTGCTCCGTTAGGAAATACGATGTTCTGGCAGAATTATCTCCATATTCTTTTGTGTGGCACTCAAAACCTCCTCTGTTTTAGATAATGTACGGATTCCTAAACTAAATTTAAAAAATGTAATTAATGCTGTTCCGGCTGATGCCAGACAATCACGGGATGTATTGTGCCACAAAGGCACACTCTGTTCTGCCCTGCTGCTGTAGACGTGCGACTGACAGAGGAATGCACCGTATGTGTGTGTGTGTCCCTGCCAGGCTCTTTCCTGCTAATACACCACCTGTCCTGGCACGACTGTTTCTCACCCACTAGTGCAGGTCTACATAGAACTTCCCTGATCCAGGTCGATTAATTATTCATTTTTATTCAAATGTGCTCTAAGTGATGTCCCGTGTGTTTTAGGCTACATTTTTTGTCACATACAGCAAACATCTCCTCACTCTCCGCTAGCTGCCTGTCTCCAGAACACACTGTAAAAAACATCTCCTCACTATCTGCTAGCTGCCTGTCTCCAGAACACACTGTAAAAAACATCTCCTCACTATCTGCTAGCTGCCTGTCTCCAGAACACACTGTAAAAAACATCTCCTCACTATCTGCTAGCTGCCTGTTTCCAGAACACACTGTAAAAAACATCTCACTATCTGCTAGCTGCCTGTCTCCAGAACACACTGTAAAAAACATCTCCTCA
>NC_048422.1:6250441-6268836 GCF_013103735.1 Etheostoma cragini
CTGTCTCCAGAACACACTGTAAAAAAACATCTTCTCACTGTCCGCTAGCTGCCTGTCTCCAGAACACACTGTAAAAAACATCTCCTCACTCTCCGCTAGTTGCCTGTCTCCAGAACACACTGTAAAAAACATCTCCTCACTATCTGCAAGCTGCCTGTCTCCAGAACACACTGTAAAAAAACATCTCCTCACTATCTGCTAGCTGCCTGTCTGTAGTACGCGGAAGCACAGAAGGAAGGGGGCCGGGATGAAGAGGAAGGGGGGCAAGCTAGTCTTGTTTTTTTAGAAAATACATTGAAAGTCAACAAGAAGTAATGTCACCCAACATCGCTTACAGGACTTTTATTTAATAAATCAACCAAATATTTAACAGCTAATCTAATATTAACAATTGAAATTATGTGTCAAGCATAAAGCATCAATCGGTTTGAGCTTTTTTATGTTTTACATCTTACTAACATGTTTTTCTTGGGACAAAACTATAATTTTAAAAATGTGACCTTTGGCTCGGAGAACATGTAAAGGGCCATTCTCTCAATGATTTGACATTTTATTAGAGTTGGGCAATATATCAATATTATATCAACATTGTGATATGAGACCAGATATCGTAATATGGCATAAGTGGTGTTGTTTCCTGGTTTTAAAGGCTGCATTACAGTAATGTGATGTGATTTCCTGAACTCACCAGACTATTGTAATTATTACTATTATTTGTCTTTACCCACTTAGTCAATATATCCACATTACTGAAGATTATTTATCTTAAATCTAAGTGGGAAGATATTTTGTCAAAGCATCAGTTGTCAACGCTACAATATCGCAGCTATATCGATATTGAGGTATTTGGTCATGAATATCTTGAGATTTGATTTTCTCCATATTGCCCAGCCCTACATTTTATAGACGACTACATTTTTCTTTTTGGAGTTTCAGTCCATGATATGCCGCTGTGTGATAACTCTGCAAAAACAGAGGGGTCCTTGTGGATCGAGGTGCATATCATGTAACCAGGATGTCAGTGAGCATCTTATGATAACATTGTACTAAACAAATGAAATGCTAACCTGACAAGGTGGTTACATCCCTACAGTCTGACAGGGCAGGAACCGCGAGCAGAGTGGCAATCAGACAGATTAACATAGCGAATACATGTTTGTGTGTGGAGGTGAAACCAAAAGGGAGCTCACTTATAATGTTGGTAGTAAATACATTTTACCGTTTGTGTTATTTTATCCTCTAAATATGTCTGGCTCCCATCGTCTGATTGTGTGACTGCTCAGGCTCCTCACCCGGTCGGACTTCTTTTTAGTGATGTCACCATGTTCAAATCTTAGCAATTGACCTGGTGAGTACAATGTTATAATTAGAAATGACGACCAACCCTACAAAAATAAGACTGGCTTGGCTCTGATGTGACAGCTGGAAAAGAAGAAAAACATTATTAATTAGTTATTATCTCATGGTAGAGCTGGGCAATATATCGATATTACCAATTATGTCATATGAGACTAGATATCGTCTTAGATTTTGGATATTGTAATATAGCATAAGTGGTGTCTTTTCCTGGTTTTAAATGCTGCATTACAGTAAAGTGATGTCATATTCTGAACTTACCAGACTGTTGTTTGCCTTTACACAGTAAGTCATTCATTATATCCACATTACTGATGATTATTTATCCCAAATCTCATTGTGTAAATATTTTGTGAAAGCACCAATAGTCAACACTACAACATCGTTGTGGTATTGATATTAAGGTATTTGGTCCAAAATATCATGCTATTCATGATTTTCTCCATAGCGCCCAGCCATAATACCTCAGTGTCATTTTTATCATATGATCTAGCATAAACAAAGAGGTCAAAGCAACAAGTCTATTAGCCGTGCAAAAGTACTGTAATAGAGATAAAAAAAGAAGTATTTCATGCAGCATGAAAAAAGGAAAAAAACAACAAAACAAGTCAAATATAGACTTGAGTCAACAATCCAATTGGAGGCCAGGTTGCAGGCACAGTGATCATTGTGAGCTTATCTCTCAAAGCGCTTCAGAAAGCAGATATTTGTTTGCCAGGTAAATGTTGAGAGTAGTGTTTCTACCACAAACACCCATACTCTCCAAGGACTGAACCTGTACTTAGCTCTCTGTGCTGAGCAGATTCCATACACAGCCTACAACTGTTGACACTGTTGTTGGCAGCTGTTGTCCTGCCATTCATGTCGGTAGCTGAAGTAAACCAAACTTAGCAGTCTTGAAATTTTAACGTACATATTTAAACGTCTATACAACCAGAAACTATTAGAGCTGAGATGAAACCTTTCCTTTCTGGTGTTCCAAACTCCGAATGCCAAAAATCAAGAAACAAAATATAAAAAATTAGATCATGAAAAGTCCATTAGCTTATTGAAAAATCTGACCGCATTAAAAGAGCAAAAGGTTTGACTTCAAAAAAGTGCAAATGCCTGAATAAATTAACCCATCACAAAGATCCATCACAGGGAAAATTGTATTTTTATCAAAGCAACGTGGCTGTGTGGTAATACAGTGTCTGTCCGTTGACTCTGTAATAATGCAGTGAAATCTGTGGCTGCCTGGAAGGGAAACACATTGGAAATTCCACAAAATTATGGTTTATTATGGAAAAAGCCTGTGATGCAAACAGGGTTTAACGGGTTAATGTAGAGCAGGGCAATAACTCCATAATAGCATTGTTATATTATAGTTTCAAAAACCAAATGTCCACAACCATTTAGATATTAAGACATTTGTTTTATGTGTTAAGTTTGAAGTTATTTCAGCCATAGTATATGGCGCGGCCCTAGTTACACTGGCAAATTAAAAGAAAACAGCCTCAAGGTTTGACTTGTCTATTCAAGCTGCGACAGGTGGTCCAAACGGAGCGACCGGGGTGAAGTTGGTTTGTTATTGGACGTTAGATAATCGACAAATTCGAAAAATCTATAATGCAGCTTGTCCTTTTGACCGATCCACGTCAAATCACTATTGTTGAACTCATCTAACTATCTTACACATTGCACAATGCTTATTTTTTCAAAAAAATCCATTCTTTGATTTTTTTTAAATATTTTCTATTTAAAAAAAATGCTATAAATCTATTATGTAGCTTGACTTTTAACCTATTCATGTCAAAACACTTTTGGTGCACTCAGCTAATTCTCTTACAAATTGCACAAAAGTTGTGTTTTCAAAAAAAACATCCTTTGATTTTTTTACGTAAATAAATGCTATAAATCTAATGGTGTTTCGACATGAATACGTCAAGCCACGTAATAGATTTATAGCATTTCTTTACATAAAATAATTCTTAAAAAATCAAAAGGATGTTTTTTTTTGACAAACTAAGCTTTGAGCAATGTGTAACAGAGTTAGCTGAGTTCAACATGGACTGGTCTAAAGGGCGAGCTGCATGATAGATGTTTCCAATGTGTTGAACCGCCAACGTCCATTATAAAACCATCTTTACCACGGTAACGGAGCGCACTGAGGTCTGCTCCCTAAAGTCCATGGCACATGTTTTCACACACTCCGACTCAACGTCACACTTAACATGGAGATAAACATTTCAAATGCGAAAAAATCTGTCTACAACTACAAACACACAACTTACGGACATCATGGTGAACTTGCTTGAGCGTACGTTAACACCAGTTTTTGACTTCAGTTCCCCATTATAGACCACTCACGAGGCGGGCTACAGTTGTTGTTCGTCTGCAGTAAAGAAGGAACTATTTCTTAAATGTACCACAGCAACAGCAGCAGATGCTAGCGACCCAGCTAACGCTACTTCAGATAGTGGAGCGGAATAAAGAGGAGGCGACCTCCTGACTTCAGACAATAAACAGAGGGCTGACGGTTAGTGGAGTTTTTCAGCAAATGGCAACGAAGCGCAACTAGCTAAATAACCGAAATAGTAGAGATTGACGTCCCATTTAACTCGTCCGGAAACGGAGCTGTTATGGAGCAGAGTACAACTAACCATAATGTGCATTATCAATGGTTAGCTAATGTTAGCCGAAAAATGCTATGGAGAAAGGTAGTCGAGATTGCACGCATGCGCAAAGGAATTATTCAATCGTGTGAGCACGTGGTGGACGGTGGTAGCCGAAGTTATTCGGAGCTTTTCGGCTATTATCGTTGTAAAACCAACTTTACACATTCTATAATTGTTCCGTTAAAAGCACAACAAAAAGTTGTTTGAGGAAGGAGGGTGATTATTATTTAAGAGAGATAACCCTTACATTATTCTTGAAAGCTTACTTTTTTGTTATATACATTCTAAATTTGGAAAATCATATCAACCCACAAAACATCAAAATGTCAAGGTAAATCTTAATCCATTATAGGTACAGTATAGACATTTTTGGAGATTCCATTATACATTATCATTGGTCATACTGTGAAACGTTCTGTTTGGCAGAGAGCTCTTAACCAATCACTAGGTTTGTAAGACTACAAAGGTATTAACTTCCATTTTATTTCCCCCATTTAAACTGCAAACACATACAATTATTCTTTAATGTCTTCTGAGCTTGTCTATTTGATGCAAAACACATCTCTGCAAGTATTATCTGAGCCTCAGCGAATATCTTTATTCCAACTTCTTTTAATTTTAGTCACGATTGCAACTGCTTCTACTGGCGGCCTGTTTGTACGTGCAGCTTTTTAGAATAACTGAGCACTTCCTGTGGTTGTACATATATTTTCCAGAAATGAAAGCTCACTCACACTAACATCCAGCTCTTTAGACTGTGGTTCCTATGCCGTTTCAGCTGATTGGAGTCTGAACCAATTAAAATGTTCTTATGTGATGCACTTTTTATTGCTTTGCTGTTAAAAGGTGCTATAATGCTCCCTGTCTTTTAAAAAGGAAAAAACTGTTTTAGAAGCATGTTCCCATTTCATAACCACAAAGCTGACGGTCAACATTAACAACAAGAACATGTCTTATATTTTTATTGTTATTTTGTACTGTACAACTTTTGCACTGTATGTTGAAATTACATTGACTGATTGAGGTGCTACTATTCGTATCTGCATACTGCACCTGTAAACAGTTTACGTAGAAAAATACAAAACCAGACACCACTCATCAATATGTGAGGGGGAAAGTGAAAAAACTACACACAAAACAAATGGGGCTTTATAAAGCTATAGTACCTTTGTTGGCAAAGAATAAAACAGATCAGGATAGATAAAGGCAGCGTGAAATGATTTCTGGGAGTTGTTGTTGTTGTTGCTGCTGCTGCTGCTGCTGCGATCTTGGAGATAAGACGAATTGCACATATTTTCTAAAAAAAAGGGATAAAAACAAGTTCAACAGGTTCACTGTCCTTGCTGTTTTTAAAAGCTACATTTGCGAAAACAGATTGCGTCAGACATGCATTCACAATAATGTAGAACTAGACTTCTGTGGAAATTTCTGAGCTGATGTGTCTCATGAAATTAAATACAAAATCCTGGTAACGTGGGAACACAATCTGCAGTCAGGAGCCAACAACAGCACTGGGATTTTCTTTTTCTTTCCAAATTCACAGAATGGCCTTGGAGATTGTACTTAACTGTCGTAAAATAACACAAACAAATCAAAAGTCACACAAACATTCAGGATAGCAGTTACGCTCTAGATTTTCAGTGGTGTTTACCACAGCAAAGTAACAAATGTATTGATGCTTTGAAAACACAGATTGGGTGAAATCATTCTTGTCATATGCATAAAGATATTTACTGTCATCAAGATATGAAAAGTATGACCAATGTACACAAAATCTGATACAACAATAATTGTGAATGGTATTGATTACGCCAAAAGGTAAACATGTGGAACTATCACCCCAGCCCTTTGACACAGGCACAGAGAAATGTCTCTAACAGATCATTTACCCGCACAGGCGCTGAATCAAAACTCTGCTTCAAATTGTTGAGTTTGAGTGAAAACAGACCACAGGTGAACTTGTCCAAGTTCTATCATTCACTCACTCACACACGCAAATTAAAAAAGTGACAAGTGCTGGGTTGGGCACATTATCATCTGAATCGCCCGGAAGTTTCAGAGGATTCTCATCTCGCTGATGAAACACTAACAGAAGGTTAAGGCAAAAGACAGGAGAGAAACCAACATCCAATCTCATTCAGACTGAGACTGAAACAATGATGCCGAAGGACGTGCATCCCGCAACAACATGCATCTCAAACCTCAATCTGTCAGTTCTGCTCAAAAACAAGGTTTACATTTACACAGCACAGCAGACCTGGGTTGGTGGGTCACCGAAGCACAGCCTCAGTGAGGTGTTCCATGTTATGTTGCTCCAGGTTCAAGACGAGTTGAGATAAACGTGACTGACCACAAGAGGGCAGAGAAAGACTGCGTCATTACAGGAGAAATGAGCCTCATCTGCAGATAACCTGTCTGCTGAATACCAAACTGGTGTCAAAGCAAAACCTCTCAGTTCCATCAGGCAACACATGGTGGCGGTACACAGGTATACCTTTTCAGAAAAAAAGAAAAAGAAACATCTAACATGTGTGCATGTGCTGATTTTCATATCATTCCAGTTTCTCAACATAAAAGATCTTTTCCACAAACTAAAATCTATACATTCCATTTGGTAAGATCGATAAAAACAATGTTTAAAAATAAAGTGATTTTAGCGTGACTGGATTCATTTTTGTAACTCCAGTGTTTTTTGCTACCTTTGTTTTGAGTTAGACAACTGAGAGGTGTTGCTGTGACACAATTTGTCTTTAAAGCCCCCATGTGTAGGATTTTAACGATTTCTGATTGGAAACTTCTAGTCTTCTTGTAAAAAAAAAAAGCCACTGTAGCAGACAGAGATGTATGCCACTGCAGTGATAGACAGACTTAAAGCCATTTCCATTGGGGTTGGCTAAGTCTTCCTAAAACCAGACTAGCGCCATCAGAATAAATCTACGATGCTATAGAACGCAGAACAATCCTACACACTGGTTTTAACTAGTCAAACCCCATTTTTTGGCAAAACCTTCTCCAGCATGAAGACAGCTCTGCCCTGCTGAAGATGAGGACAACTCTAGACACAGCTGAGACAGACAGACAGTGGTGGACCACAATAGCAAGTGCACAATTGGAACTAGTCAAACAGGAGCCTTCAGTCAGCCAAAATCATATTCAAGGCTTCATACATGCAAAGACTCATTGAAAAGAACATAACAGATTTTACTCCGCCCCATGAAAGAAACATGCCCAATCACTGAATATTCTAAATGCTGTATTATGATCCAAGACACTCCTTCCAGGCACAGTGATCCCCCCCTCTAAATAAAACTTAGATGAACTCAAAGATTGTTTTTAATTTGTAAACAGTCTTTGGGGTGTTGTGGGGTGGAGTCCCCTCCATCCTCTATAACCCAGCACGTCACTGTCCTGATTTGTCGAGAGGTGAATGCAAACAGGTGTGGGTGGGCGTGGCCATGATGCTTTGTCACCTGCTTCTTCTTCTCTACTGTCTGCTGTTGAAACTGGAGTTGGCGCTAGTGCAGCTTTCCTCATAAGTGGGGGGGGGCTCTATAACACACAAAGACAACAAAAATAGTTAGTAACATATAGTCAGTAATATAGTTGCCCCTTCTCTAAGCCTTTGTTCCACTAGTTACTAGTAAAACATCTCTCTGTACGCTAATAAAATAGAATCTATAACTGTAGGGGACAGTGCATTTTGAACTCTTCTACAAAGAGTTTAGGTCTTATCCACATGAGGATATTTGACTTGTCATTGTAGGAAAAGCAAAGCTGTTGCTAATAACATCAACAATGGCTGTTCTATTTAAGTGCCTCAGCTTTTATCCAATTTATTTTTTAAAGAATACAAACTACGGAAGAAACAACTTTGGCGTTGTCAGGACCTTTGCATGAGTAAGAAATGGCTTTTACAGCTTGGCAAAATTCCCAGGTACCTCAACTGTACCCGTGTACGGCTCTGCAGCGCCATTGTTTGTATAAGACTTGAATCAGGAGATTACTTGTGTTTGTCTAAAGGAGGTTTACCTATTAGAAGGAAAACACAATTGCAAGAGTTGACACTTGGCTCAACACCAGCCAGGGTTTACCTACTTTTAAAGAAAGACAGACAACTAACTCCTTGAATTGATGTGGTGAAAACATAAAGGGATATTTCACAGCGATAGGGACATGACAAACTTGGAAGAATATTCGGCCATTATACCAAACTGGTATCTTGTGCGTCCCTGTATGCATCTGTTCATGTGTGTGTCTGTGTGCTGTTTTGGAGAACTAACCATGAGGGTAGTCCCAGCTGCTGTACTCTGGAGGGAGGATGAGAGAACAGGAAGTGGGGATAGGAGTTGCGTTTCCTCCCTCGGTGAAGAAAGGTATGGTGGCCCCGGTGGACACGCAGAACAGGGGAGCGGACGCGTTGGGCTGGCAGTGGCTGGGAGGAAGGGCTGCACCGGGCGCGTGGCTGAACGCGCTGGGGGACATCATGGGGACAGGCTGACATGAGGGATCCTGCTGAGAGTGACTCTTGGTTGGGATCTCCTCACTGGCCACACCCCCTGCACACAGCCCCTCCTCTGGCCCCTCCTCTGCCGGCGGAGCACTGGGTGTCACGCATGCTGCTGTGGGCGCAATGACGTGTCCTGGAGTGGAGGGCATGGCCCTCGACGGAGACAAGTTCACAGCGATGTTCCCTATGTAGATGGGCAAAGTGACGACTGCTTCCGGAGATTTCAGGGACACCTGCAACACAAACAGGATGACGGGAGTCATCCCAAAGGGATTCATGAAGCTAAGTCTAATATGAATTAAATTTATACTGCAATACAGTTCAAGCTCATTCATTTATTCCTTTTAAAAATCTTTGTATTTCTCCGTGCTTATTTTGGGTAGTAATCTGATTTAAAAAATGAATACAAAACAGAAAAAAATCTGAGTTAAAATATACAACTTGGAACACATCCACTTTGCAGTTTGATCATTTATTGTTGCTCAAGGGACTCAGCAGTTTAGTCGTATTTCTTCAATTTTTCTTTCCTCACTTTAAAATGACCAGAGAATTTTCTGAGCTGAGAGAACCTACTGAGAATCTACTGTGAACAGAAACAGCAAACACAACCACACCAAATCTAAGTTAACAGTGGTTGAAATAGATCCGTTTCTTTTTGAAAATCAGATATATCTGATTCATGTGTGCCAAAGAACTCCAATGTTTCCCCGAAACTACTAAAAACATATTAGTAATCCACACTGTTGCACTGGATGACATGTTCCTTTATTATGTATCATTATTCCTTACACACACACACACACACACACACACACACACACACACACACACACACACACACACACACACACACACACACACACACACACACACACACACACACACACACACACACACACACACACACACACACACACACACACACACACACACACACACACACACACACACACACACACACACACACACACACACACACACACACACACACACACCTGGATAAAATAGTCGATGTCTATGAGGCTGCAGCCGGCCAGTGCAGTCTGAGGGAGAGGAGGGACGATGATCTGCTCTTTCCACTCGGCATGTTTTCCCGCCTTTACTCCGGCTCCCTCCACCTCCGCGATGGTCCGCAGGTCGAACACAGGCCGCTTGGTCTTATAGGTCACTTTCTGGTGTGAAATAAAAAGATGCTATAGTGACTTCAAACCGCTTCAACCACCTCTAGCTTCTTGGAAGGAACAGTGTCTTTTAAACTGGATCGTGAGAACCCCTCTTCCTGTTATCTTGAGGTACAGAGTTTTGATGTGCACCCACATGAAAGGATTGGTGCTATGATTTTGAGCTTATGTTTGAAGCTTTTGGAGTCCCAGCAGAGATTTAGAATACATTTCTAGACTGGAAATATCAGGGGGGCAGTGCACAGTGGCTTTGCTCATTCTAAATTGTATTAGAGATAAGGCAAAGACTAAAAACATACAGATTGTTTTTTTCTTGATTGATTTTTGGAATCTATTTTCTTTAGTTTTTTTCCTTGTCCTCAACACCTAAATTATAACACCAATTAAGCCTTTGTGAAACCAAATCTTATTTTCAAAGATGACTCACTGCAGCGAAACGTAAGCCTGAGAGAAAAGTGTGGTTGTGAAAAAAACAACATGGACACTTGGATCTACCTGTATGAGACTGGCCAGCACACATCCTGTGTCCTTTCCAGACTTGTTGTGGATCTCAGTGGCTAACTTGATGACCTGCCCCGGGATGTAACCCCTCAGGTCACTGTGAGCCTTCAGCATCAGGGTCCCCGTCTTCACCAGGAGGTAGCTGAACTTCTTAGTGGTCACAGCGGAACTCGGCTGCTGCAGAGACGGAGTCGCAGGATAATGGTGTGTGTGCGTCGTTATTAGTAAAGAAGCCTCATTAGTGGATGCTTTGCTAAGAATCTATTCATGCTTGGTCATGATGGGAAGAGAGTGAATGATATAGTTATATAATACTAAAAGAGCTAATAATTTAACTAATAAAGAAATGCAGGGGATGAGGGGAAAAATGAATTAGATCCTTCTCTGCCTTCAAAGGAAATAAGCCTCATTCAAGACAAACACTGATCAAATAAAGAGTTTCATAGCAGCGTTTCAGTCTCTTCACTTCTGTTTCTCAAATACATTCAAAACCTTTTTAAAGAACAGAACAGCAACATTAAAGTTTGTGAAGGAATAAAATTAGCACAAAAAAAAAATTAAAAAGTAGAGAAATGTGTGCAGCAAGCACTTACTTCAATGTCAGGCACCTCATTGAGGTTGAGCATGTTGAGTAGGTAGAAGGGCCTCTGGGCTTTGTAGTCCTTAGAGAAGCGGGGCGTGTCAATGGCCACCCTCACACGGTAACTAATCTTCCCAAAGGGTCCCTCAAAGGAAGTCGGGGGAGTGACTGAAGGGGGATTGGGAAAAAGACAATACAGACTTTAAAACTGAGAACAGTAACTGATATTTTGGGACAACCGCCCATACGTTTGATGTAATAATCAAAGGTATCACTTTTAAAGGGGAAATCTGCATTTTGGCTTAGCATTAAATTGTTAAATACAACCAACATAAATGTAGACAGATGTTGTTACAGCTGTGCACGTGCATACAATATATTGTAAAATCTATTGTACAAGGATAAGAAATTCAAGTTCAAAAGTCAAGTCCATATCTCAGTGTATATTTGTCAAGTAAAAAAAAGAATTAAAAACAAATTAACAGATCCCAGGATCCCAGAACAAATTAAAAAAAGGAGAAAAGGGAAAAAACCAAAGACAGAAAAGGTTTGACTGATTATATATATATATATATATATATATATATATATATATAAAAGAAAATAAAGAAATTGCAATATCTAGTTTCCTTTTTCATTTAACAAAAAAAGAATGAATATTTATATACACATGGGGTTGTGTGTGTGTGTGTTTTGCTCTGTCATTGAACATAACTTTTTAACAAATAATGCAATACCTTATAAAGCTCTATTAATCAGGTTAAAACTGAAGTAATTTTCTTTTATATTGTTGCGTGTAGGGAGGGTGCAGGGCTGAGATCTGTGTCTTATCCATGCAGGCCTCTATCAGAGCTGTCACAAGATGTGAGGACCCTTTCAGACGGATTCCTGCTCTTTCGTCCTGAATGGAAAAGGACACTGATTGTTCTTGTGCCTCAAGGAAAGGGCAGTTAAAACAAGGAAATGGGAGGGAAATGGCTAGAGGAAAGGAAATTCAAGGAGAGTGAGATAAAAAAAGAACTATTTAGGGAGGAGGCAGCCAGACAGACGGAAGGGGAGAGATGTCCGCAGCCAGAGGAAAGATTAAAAAAACATTAGATTCAAAAGCTCTTCTGGTTTGTGATCCGTTCAAACGATCTGCATTTAAATTTTACAAATAGGATGTACAAAAAGATAATTAATGTGTTGTCAAAATAAAAGCTGAGCCACTCTCTCACTCTCACTACAAGTGTTCCTTTTTCACTGATCCCTGTTCAGATGTTAATGTCGACGAGATCAGTGGCCGCCGCGGCTGCTGTCAATAGGAATTAACCAGATGTGCTGTTGTTTTGTTGCAGACAGGTTGGTAGCAAGAACAGACTGAAGCACCACTGACTTTCCCTGGAGACACACCAGACTGAAAATGGCTGCTGAAAATCACCCGACTTGATCCTTTGAGCTCACACAGATACATTCCTCTGACTTTTCAGCTGCTGCTCATCATGCTTCAAGTACATGAGCTGTACTTCAAGGTCCCAACTTCATTTCAACAAGCAGCACCTAAACTTTTTATTTCAGGCTAGACTTGTGTATCTACAAACATAATAAGCACTTTGAGTTGATTTGCATGTCAAAAGAGATGATGGCACCAAGGTTAAAACTGAGGCGGCTGTGAACGTCATTCATGGTTCCAGGGGATGAATCCTAATGACTTTTGGGATCCCTTGACATTTCCTCTATTGCCACCAAGATGTTCACATTTGCGTTGTTTTGTGTTGAATGTCTGGACAACTCTTGGATGCACTGCCATGAAATTTGGTACAGGCTTTCTATTCCTCCTCAGGATGAGTTGTCATCTCTTTGGTGATCCTCCTGAATTATCAACTAGTGCAATAATCAGGTCCAAATTCCAATTTGTCCAACACTTTGGTTTTTCAATAAATCCAGCCAGGTGAACATGGCTAACATTGCACAGTACCTGCTTACCACCAGCATGTTAGCATTGGCCCTGTGAGCATGCTAGCATGTGGATGTTAGCATTTAGCTGAAAGCACCCCTGTGCCTGAATACAGCCTAACAGAGATGCTAACAGGGCTGAATGTTAAGTCTTCTCTGGATGTCTGTTACATAAAAAACATAACAACATTTAAATGACTATATACAATATGTATCAGTTCCTAATTACAAAGTTGAAGCCAATTATAAAGTTCAAACAACAGTTATATGAGGTAATGAAGAAAATATTTAGAAATATTTTAGTCTTCATCCAAATTTAGCTTTTTAGGTTTTAAGCTTGTCCTATACCTGCAAATCACCAAATGTCATAGTATCCTTTTTTTCTGAGTTTAGATCATTCAGATCAAGTAGAGAAGAGTTCATCTTCTAAACGTGGAGATACACTGGTTGTGAGAAGTATTCTTGTTTGAAAGTAACATATGTGATTAGAGGTCTGACATGTCAGGAGAAGCAGCACACAGTTCACACAGTCTTTGTCTGACAGCATGCTTCCTGATTTGAGTGTAGCAGCCAATTCCTTCCTCCCAGCTCAGTACTGTTTTGAAATTTATCACCGTTGACAGTTTCATTTCAGAAACCAGCAGTGAGGTGGGAGGATATTTACCTCGTCTTCTGCTATGGAATTTGATCATCAGCTGCTCACTGGTTATTCTGTTATATTGAATAAATCAAAGGATTCTTTCATGCTTGTGCATGCTCATCTTCAAAAGATAACCGTTTAAATCACGTTTTCATCTATTTTGTTCTTTCACCTCTTTCTCAATTGTATCTTGTGTCCCTTTGGAATGAGGCCATCCACCATTTTATCCAACCCTGTTCATCCCTCTAAGTGTCCTTGTACTCAGCTTATCTCAGCCTGCGCCTTCCTCCTCTCTTCTCATTTCTTTACTCCCTCTGTGAGAAATATCAGGCTTGAACACTACCTGATGCCTTGACTCAAGATAAATGAGTTGGGCTTGTCAGAGGACATTCTGTTAATCCATCCTTGTTGAGCTGTTGTTAAAAGACACTGACATTGCTTAAGGCTCCTTCTCCTAACTACCCACTTTAGCAGCATTAGCAGGATGACCAACAGCCCTCTAAACCCCACCATGTCCTTTACCAATAAAATCATTTCTACTGATCTTCTCCCTTTCCTGACAACCTTTATAATTTTTTGCTCATTTTACAGATTTTACTCATGAAGGCTGAATGTACTGCAGGGCTATTGTATTAGTTTTAGCTAGGTCTAACAAAAACATATTTGGGAGGGGGGGGGTTGATGGATGGGATGGAAAAAACAAATGGAAAGACTGTGTACCGATGTTACTAATAAAAACTATTAAAAAACAATGCTGCATATGAAGAAATACTAAAAAGCTTGTTAATCAACTGGCAAAAAAAGAAAATAATTTATCAAGCAAATTCTAAGCAAACTTTTGAAATGTATCAAAAAAAGAAAGGCTAATTAGGCGTGTTTCCATCAACTAGTTTGGTCTAGTTAGTTCTTTCATGTAGCTAGGGTTGGCCGTGATTTCAACTTTGTCGTTAGTATACTTGGAACAGTCTTGTCATTCCAATATAGCGCAACCTTTACAAGATGACATTTTTGCTTTTCTTTAATGAACTACCACACTTAATTGATTTTTTTTTAATCACCATGATTTTCTATCATTGCATGTATGTGTTTTCTGTGTTTTGATGCCGACACATATTCATATCTACTGAGGAATTCCTTTCAAAGATAATAAAAACCTTATCATCACCACCTCTCTAAAGTGTTAACCCTTGTGTTGTCTTCCCGTGAAAATCAACACTTTTGTTGACGCTTTTGAACTTTTTCTTAAATTTTTGACCCCTTTTTCAACACTTTTTTCAATGATTGTCACTTTTTTATGACGTTTTCAACACTACGTAACCCTAACTTATTAATTTCAGTTATTTTTGGAATTAATGAAAAAAAAAACTAATTTATAGGAAATTATACCTAATGGTCAAGTTAGAAAAGCAGTAATTAGGAATAATTTAGACTAAAATTAAAGGAATGGATGATGATGTATAATCACACACATATACGCTTGGTAGCTAACGCTACCGTACTTTAGCTTAGCTGCTAGCGACTTTAGCCTAGCAGTTAGTTATGTCGGCCCCCTAGTTTATTTTTGGACGTGGAGGCGAGGGTTAGTGAGTTAGAAGTCCGGATCCGCACCATGACAGATCAGTCGTTAGTTACTGTAGCTAACCCCCCCTCGGTAGTCGGCGCGGGCCGGCCTGAGCCTGAGTTAGCCTCTGGTAGCCGTTCCCCGGCATCTCCTGGGCAGCCAGGTCATAGTGCCTGGGTGACTGTGCGAGGACGAGGAAGAGACAGTCGTAAGCTTTCCAAGGCGTCGAACAGCCACCAGCCTGTTAGCGTTTCTAACAGATTTTCCCCACTCAGCAACACACCCGCTGAGAAACCAACTCTGATTATCGGCAGCTCTATTTTGAGAAACGTGAAGTTAGCAAAGCCGGCAGCCATAGTTAAGTGCATCCCGGGTGCTAGAGCGGGCGACGTTGAGTCTTATCTGAAACTGCTGGCTAAGGATAAACGTAAATACAGCAAGATTGTTATTCACGTTGGCGTTAATGACTCCCGGTTACGGCAATCGGAGGTTACGAAGATGAATGTTGAATCGGTTTGTACATACGCGAAGTCAATGTCGGACGCCGTAGTTTTCTCTGGACCACTGCCAAATCTCACCAGCGATCACATGTATAGCCGCATCTCGTCATTTCGCCGCTGGCTATCGAGGTGGTGTCCAGATAATGATGTGGGCTTTGTGGATCACTGGCAGTCTTTCTGGGGAAGACCTGGTCTGATTCGGAGACACGGCATTCATCCCAATTTGGATGGAGCTGCTTTCATTTCTGGAAATCTTGACAGGTTTATTAGTGGACCTGATCCTTGACAATCCATAGTTGGGACCAGGAGGCAGAGTCCCAGTCTTACACACTTCTCTGCTCCTTTATTCCAGGTGTTACCTAGTAAAAACCCCATAGTGACGGTGTCTGCCCCCCGACCATTGAAATTATTTAAATCAAAGGTAGACGGTAGAGGAGCTGTGCATGAAAACCTCATAACAATTAAAACCACTAGTGCAATATTGCAAAAGAATAGGAGAATTAAATGTGGACTGTTAAACATCAGATCTCTCTCTTCTAAAGGGGTACTAGTAAATTAATTAATATCAGATTCTAATATTGATTTATTCTGTCTTACTGAAACCTGGCTGGGTGATGGAGAATATGTTAGTCTAAATGAATCCACCCCCCCAGTCATGTTAATACTCACATTCCTCAAGGCACAGGCCGAGGAGGTGGAGTGGCAGCCATCTTTGATTCAAGTCTACTAATCAGCTCTAAACCTAAACTAAATTATGACTCATTTGAAAGTCTTGTTCTTAGTCTTTCACACCCAAGTTGGAAATCAATGCAACCAGTTCTATTTGTTATAGTGTACCGAGCACTTGGTCCATACTCTGAATTTTTATCCGAATTTGCAGAGTTTCTGTCAAACTTAGTGCTAAAAACGGACAAAGGTATTATTGTAGGGGATTTTAATATTCATGTGGACAATGAGAATGATAGCCTTAGCACTGCATTTATCTCTCTTTTAGATTGTATTGGCTTCTCTCAAAGTGTTCATAAACCGACTCACCTTTTTAATCACACCCTCGATCTTGTTCTGGCATATGGTGTTGAAATTGAACATGTAATAGTGTTCCCACAGAATCCCTTTCTATCTGACCATTGTTTGATAACTTTTGAGTTTATACTGCTGAACTACACGCCATTAGGCAGAACCTTCTATACAAGATGTCTATCTGATAGTGCTGTAGCTAAATTTAAGGATGCGATTCCGTTAGCATTTAACTCATTACCAAGTCCCAAAGTAACGGAGGACTCCTATGCTATAGTCCCTCCCAAATCGATCATTTTGTTGATAGTGCAGCAGGCTTGCTACGAATGACTCTCGACTCTGTTGCCCCTTTAAAAAAGAAGATAATAAAACAAAGACGGTTAGCTCCATGGTATAACACTGAAACTCGCAAATTAAAGCAAATATCGCGAAAACTTGAGAAAATCTGGCGCTCCACCAAACTGGAAAATTCGCGTTTAATCTGGCAAGATAGTCTTAAAAAGTATAGGAAGGCCCTCCGTAATGCCAGAGCAGCGTACTACTCGTCATTAATAGAGGAAAATAGGAACAACCCCAGGTTTCTTTTCAGCACTGTAGCCAGGCTAACGGAAAGTCACAGCTCTACTGAGCCAAGTATTCCCATAGCTCTTAGTAGTAACGACTTTATGAGGTTTTTCAATGATAAATTTATAACTATTAGAAGCAAAATTCACCAAGACATGCCTTTAACTGGCACTGACCTATCTCTAAACTCAGGAACCTTACAAACAGCTGTAAAACCAGATACATGTTTAGACTGCTTTGCTTCACTTGATCTTTATCAATTTAATTCAATTATTTCTTCATCTAAGCCATCAACCTGCCTCTTGGATCCCATCCCGACTAGGCTACTTAAAGAAGTTTTACCATTAGTCAACACTTCGCTACTGGATATAACCAATTTGTCTTTATTAACAGGCTATGTACCACGGCACTTTAAAGTTGCTGTAATTAAACCTCTTCTTAAAAAGCCAAACCTTGATCCAGATGTTTTAGCCAACTATATACCTATATCTAACCTTCCATTTCTCTCTAAGATTCTTGAGAAAGCAGTCGCCAAACTTTCTGCATAGCAACAGCTTATTTGAGGATTTTCAGTCAGGATTTAAAGTTCATCATAGCACAGAGACAGCACTTGTGAAAATTACTAATGACCTCCTAATTGCATCAGACAAAGGACATCTCTGTACTTGTGTTATTAGATCTTAGTGCTGCATTTGATACCATTGACCATTATATCTTATTACAGAGATTGGAACATTTAATTGGCATTAAAGGGACTGCTCTAAGCTGGTTTAAGTCTTATTTATCAGATCGACCTCAGTTTGTTCATGTTAACGATGAATCCTCTGTGCACGCCAAGGTTAGTAATGGAGTCCCACAAGGATCTGTGCTCGGTCCAATCCTGTTCACTTTATATATGCTTCCTTTAGGCAGTATTATTAGGAAACACTCCATAAACTTTCATTGTTATGCAGATGATACTCAGTTATATCTATCAATCAAGCCAGATGAAACTAATCAGTTAGCTAAACTTCAAGTGTGCCTTCAGGATATTAAAACCTGGATGACCTGTAATTTTGTAATTTTAAACTCAGATAAAACTGAAGTTATTGCTCTCGGACCCAAGCACCTCTGTGACGCATTATCCAAAGATTTAGTTACTCTGGATGGCATCACCCTGGCCTCCAGCACCACTGTGAAGAATCTTGGAGTCATATTTGATCAGAACATATCCTTTAATTCCCACTTAAAGCAAATTTCAAGGATCGCCTTTTTTCACCTACGTAAAATTGCAGCAATCAGGAATATCCTGTCTAAAAATGATGCAGAAAAACTAGTACATGCATTTGTTACTTCTAGGTTGGATTACTGCAATTCTTTGTTATCAGGCTGCTCGGAAAAGTCCATAAGGACTCTT
>NC_048422.1:6268936-6324361 GCF_013103735.1 Etheostoma cragini
CTGGGGAGTCATTCCCCGGAGTCCTTATGTTCTTTTTCCCCAGCATGTTCCCTTGGATCAGAGAGGCTCCAAAATCAGTGTAGCAGCTGTCGCCTTGGTCCCGCTCCATGTTCTGTGATGCCATGTTCAACTGCTACACTGTAGTGCCCAGCTACGTCCTGCTACGTCCTGCTGTGACTTGTAATGCCGCACAGCGTCCTGCTATGCCATGAACTACTACAAAATTCTAACCCCAACCGGCCCGTCAGACACCGCCTACCAAGAGCCTGGGTCTGACCGAGGTTTCTGCCTAAAAGGAAGTTTTTCCTCGCCACTGTCGCACTGTTGCTTGCTCTGGAGGAAACTACTAGAACTGTTGGGTCCTTGTAAATTCTGGAGTGTGGTCTATCTGTATAGTGTCTTGAGATAACTCTTGTTATGAATTGATACTATAAATAAAATTGAATTGAATTGAATTGAATATGAAATATGTCAATTTTGTTTTTTTTCAAATTCTATAAATTTGAATAAGACACCCCAAAATTAAGGAAAGTAGCGATTTGTACTTGCCAAAGAGCGTTGTGTGGAATCAATTATGTTATTTTGGGTAATTAACACTATGTAGTTAAAAAGAACATTGATATAGGAAAATGGGTAATTTTGACCCAAAGACAACATGAGGGTTAAAGTCAAGTTGGCTCATTCTACCTTATGACTTAATTTGCTTCCAAGTCTATTTTGAAGACATAAGAGCATTTCTGTTTGCTGTACCAGCAGGGGGCAGCAGCAGACACTTGACTCTCCAATGAGCCACTTCTCACTACATTCTAGTTAACATGCTCTGTGCTGACACTCTCCAGTCTAAGGGCCTGAAAGGCAGGGAGGGCGAAGCATGGGGGCATGAAGACCAATTAAAAACTGACTGCACAACAGGGAACTAAAAATAACACAACGCCCCCGTCTGATAGAATGTAAGATACTAGGCAGATACTGCACTGTGTGGTGCCATCTATGTTCAGCTGATGTTTGCTTCATTGTGGTGTCGGCCAACTTACATGGGTGTGAACAAGTGGCACAGGTAATAAAGATGAAATATCATGCTGAGGCACACAATTGACATGTTCCTGACAAATCTTTTAATCATTACCTGTATGTAATGATCCTTTACACACCATGGCTATCACAGATCTGTGAGTGTCTGCTTTGTGTTGAAGACAAAGGGCTGACTGCTTTGTAAATACACATACTAGAAAAACTTATCAGATGTTATCACACCTGCATGATCATTTTACTGACGTCATCTGGAGCTGGAAAACAGGAACTGAAGGTGTGCCCCCGACATGGAGGAATGAGGTTAAACGGGTCATCGGGGTTAATCTCTTACCTGGAATGAGAAACTGGAAGGGGAAACTGTGTTCGCCAGCAGCCAGGGTTCCTGTAAAAGAAGAAAGGCTTATCTGTTACACAGTAGACAGACAGAAAAGAAGAAAAAAAATGCAAATGACATTTACTGGTGTATATATATATATATATATATATATATATATATATATATATATATATATATATATATATATATATATAGATTATTATTAACGTTTGTGTGTATGATTGTCTTTATTTCGACTTCACATGTTCCTTAATAAACATTACATGTTCTGTGGGGATCTGCTACTTCCCAGTGGAATGGAGTCACTGAGACAAACAGGCTTTGTTGTTCAAAGACAGCAGAGCCCAGATGTTTTCCGTTGTGAACGGTACTAGCAACAGAAACCAATCAGCCAGTGTCAGAAGAAGTGACGAACTGTTGGCCAACACGTGTAGCTGGCAGAGTTGGAGAACTTCTCAGCAAAGTTAATCAATGATTTATAAGCACAGTGGGGCCGGGAGTGAGCACCCAAGACTGGGTGGATTCTTCTGCTCTGAAACAACACATATGGGCCAGCCTCTTTGGGCCAAGTCTGCCCCTATAGATAAAATGTTTATGTAATTAATCTTAATGTCAAAAAAACTGTCTGCTTCGAATGTGGCACTCAGGCCTAAGCCCACTGGTTCCTACTGAAGACGTAAAGCTATTAAGATATCAGTCATTGGATACACAGACAATACTCATTAGTAGCATCAGTTCATTGTAGGTTCTCTTTCCAATTAGTCAACAACAAGAAAAATATAGCCCATCAACTGCTGTATGCTAGATGTAGACAAAAAGTATTCAGAATCTTATGCAAAGAAAAACAGCGATATGAACACTAGAAACAACCCAAATGTATTTTCACACATCAGCTCAATCAAGCAGCACATGCACAAGAAGAAAAGAAAAACATGCTGGAGAGCAACAAAATCAGACAGCAAACTCTGTATTGCTGATGTTATCAGACGACACAGGGTTAACTGGTGCAGACCTTGCTGTGTTTCCAGAAGCATGTGTGGCATTCTGAGGATCTGAACAGGAAGTGATACTGAAGTATAAAAAGGTGTTTTGGAATAACACAAACTAAATAACACAACTTTAACATCACAAGCTCAGTTAAAGTGATAAGAACATACGGCATCAATAAGGGCCTTTCTATCCCTGTTGTACTGACAGCACCTTGAGAGAGTCGGCTTATTAATTCTCTAGATGAGCTGACAACCTAATTAAATTCTCCCAGACAGCAACATGTCTCACCGCATTAGGGACGGGTACAACTTCTTCTGTCAGTGCTCAGACTGTGTGCGTGCTCATTTGCAATATGTTCACTGGTTGAGGAAGCAGTAATGCTAGTCTAAACCAACACTGTTTTAGGTCTCAGCTACTTTATACACTCAACTGTAGAGAGCCTAGGAAACACGGGTGCAGGCAGAAAAACAAGATGAAGGAAAACAATTAAAGGGGTATATTACATCATATATTGTATGAAGCAAGCTGAGATTCCTAACTTTAGCATACTAAACCTAAGCAGATTCAAGTATCCAACTAACTACATCAATCAATCAAGACAATTCAAACCCATTCTACCTACAACACTAATGACTAGAAAAGACTAGGACACTGGGGGGACAGGGCAATCTACAAAAAAAGAGCTATAAAGACTGAAAAAGAATCTGAAATTGATCATTTGCATATTAATGACTTACCCTGTGTTACCCTGAATTGTTGAACAAAATGTTTTTCTCGCATGTCTCTACAGTGAAGTACACATCTATTACTTCACTTCAAAACTACTTTTCTCTGCAACACAGAGTGAGTCATTGATATAGAAAGGATCATTTTGAAGGCGGAAACTATATTGTCTAGAAATGATCTGAAATGAAGACAGATTCAGCAACTGCATGGCCTATTTCTTACTTAAAATGTTTTCAGGTACACGTTTTGGTCAGTAAAATATAGTGAAATATGAGATTGGATTCTGAACAAGCCGCCATAACAGTGTGGTTTTGAACTTCTAGAGAAACCAAACCCCCGTGAAGCGTTCATCCCATAGACAGAAATGGTCCAACATACTCATTGCTCTGGACGCAGACCAGTCAAGGCTTTTAGAAGCACTTTTCCAGGGACAGCTGTGCGTTACTGCTACATAACGTGAGATACAAGGTAATGGAGCCTTTTATACATTGTTGTGTTTCTTTATAAATAAACAATAGACAAATAGTCTTTAAACCCTTCAGATGTAAAGTTATTTGCTGTCAAAGTGACGTCAAAACAAATGGCTGTCAAAGGAATGCGAACGGCACGTGATGGCTTATTAGCATCAAAATGGCGTCATAGCAGCACCGCTTAGAGGAGGGAGGCTTACCCCTTTGGTTCGTCCAATCAGCTGCCGGTTGTCATTTTTGGGCGACAATACAGATTAGCCCGCCTGCTGTTATGGAAACATATTACATCTTGATGCTTTGGTGTGTTCCATGGCACTTTTGACCAACTTGGGGAGACTGAGCAGTCCAACGGCCTTTTCTGCCTATGGTCGGCCGTCTGGTTGGTGTGTCAGGGGCTTAAGACCTCGTGGCTGATAGTGCGTTTAAAAGTCTGTTCTCATTTAGTAAAATAAAAGAAATCAACGTTGCACTGGTTTTACTTTAAAATGTGCAATTAATTCATTTTCAAATATAATGACAAAAGATATTGTGCAGAGAAGCGTATCAGTGAAAAAAAAGGCAGAAAATGCTACAGTGAGTCTGTCTCAAGCATGATCTAAATATAAAGCTGTCAGCTTAACCACAACCCAACTGCAGCAGAGAAGGTCCTAAAGGTCCTAAACTGAGAACAGCGACAGGATGAAGAGCAAATCACTGGTTTTCACTCCTCCAACCGCCAAACATCTGTGGCATACCACATTATCAGTCAGCCAAAGTGAGTGTCGTTTGCTTTGTGTAGACGAGACGTGCGTGTGTGTGTGTGTGTGTGTGTGGTGGTCTTCCGTCACCCTTCCTGTCTAGCTCTCCCTGTGCCGCTCAACCCTTGGGGACAGAGCGGCCCATTTTCAGAAGAGAATGGGATACGGAAATATGGCAGAGATAAAGGGGGAGCACAGAGGGATGGTGTGTAATGAATTATTTATGTATTTCTGTGTTTGAAGTTTGGAGTGCCTGGAGTTTTACACTATACTCTGTATGTGCATGCGTACAAAATGTGGCATCTGGTGGTATTTATTTTTTAATATTTATTACAGCAAAGTTTTTACAAACCGCACATTTTTTTCTTCTTCATAGTTTAATTCACTTTATAATATCTCAGACTAGCACCGAAACACTAGTATACAGAATAGTTTCTGTACAAATATTAAATTGATACTTTTTGATACTTTTTTTTTACAAAAGAAAACAGAATTCTCATGTTAAAAGTGGTTGGTACAATAACTTTGCCTGAATAAAATAGTCTAAAACTCTCTTACTATCCATTAAAAGCCATCAACAAGACTGACCAGACTGACTATGCCCGCTTTCAACTGACAAATTTGAATACTATGAAAACAACTAGGTCTGTACCAAAAAAAGGTGTTGAGGTTCAACGGTTTTCTGTTAATCATAATACAGCAATACTGTCCTTTATTATTGTTTTTTTTCATTGAATTGATGCAAGTTTACCCTATTTATTAATACTCAGGCTAAATTGGGATTTGATGTGGGAGTGTGTGTGGGTGCATAGGTGCCGATACTGAGCACCCACTGAGCACCAACATTAGCAATCAATCAATCATAGATAGCTTAAATGTTTTTGAAATGACTGCTAACTTAGCTACAAGCTAGCAATCAAACACAACAAGGGCTGTCATTTGAATGGTGTTTTGAGCTAACGTTAGCAATCAAACTGACATAGATAGCTAAAAACGTTTTTGAAATGATTTCCATCTTCTGTTATTGTTTGTAATGAGAAAAGTTCAGTATGATACGGTTTAACTCTGAGCATACGCGACTCAAATCTGCCCTCGACATCGGGCAGTGACAGTATGCTAACAGGTCTGCATGTTACTGTGTGGGAAGGGTGTATTCATGTTTATGCCCGTTTGTTGGTTCAGTCTGAGTAATCTGAGCCTGCTTTGAAGCCAAATTTTCACTTCCCGGTTTGACAATTGATCTAACAGTTCAACTGGGGTGAACTCACAAAAACATGCATTGTTGGAATCATGACACGTTCAAATCACCTAAGTTCACAAGTGGAATGTAAAATAGAACAGGTACATCATAACACTAAACTAAATACTACAATATACTGTAAATAGTCTTTTATAATGCAAAATATCTGCAGTTTCAGCTTCAGAATCTTATAGTACAAGCATTTTGCGAGAAAAAAAGCAGTGAATCTCCCATAAATTCAAGTGTTTCAATAGGTGCAAATCCCTGTTAGTTTATCTTAAAAGGGGGCAGATTTAAAGAGATCTCAATTTCATGTTGTATCTGATCAAGCTAATTTTATGTACTTATATGCTGTTGCTGTAGTTTAAATTCTGAAACTGCATTATATTTTGTATGTACTGTACATTTATAGTTCACAACTTAATTAGAAAGTATAGCTGTCATAAATGTTTTTAAGCATGAAGCAAGCACAAGGAATACAACATTCTACCTACAATTACACTACCTGAATTATCCAGCCATTCAGTATGTATGCAGACCACGTGTTGAAGCACACAGTCCTTTGAGTTAAACATTGATCTGCTTCTTGGTGTTTTAACCAGCATGGATTACATGCTCCAATGACTGCCGTTAAGTCGCACAGTGTGATTTGCATTTACAACACATTTCATGCATGCATGCCACATTTCACCTTCTGGCTGTGGGCAGCATCAGCAACAAATACAAAAGATGGAAGATGACGTTCACAACAAAAGGTTCTTTAAGCTCTTGTTTCCGTGGGTGAGTTTGGCGTCAGTGCAGCAGGGCAGGGTGGTACCCAGATACTGAGGCAGCATGCAGACAGGCAGGCTGGAACATCACTGCAGAGGACTGCTACTCTAAGTGATTGAGGCTTTAACTCCTTGCTACACGGCTGCAAAAACCTGCTGCTGCCATTGTGACATTAAGCCTGTTGCAGCAAATTTTGTATAAAACAAATAAGGGGGAAAGGCAGAAAGGCTTCAATCACTTCAGTGTTATGACGTTGAAGTCTCAGTGCTCTCAGAGGAGAGGGATAAAACACTTTGATTCATATACATGTCAGTTGAGAATCCGCTGGTGCATGTGCTTTGCTCTAAAAGGACCATACCAGTGTTTTTTCATGTCAACACCAGTTCCCCTTCCAGGAGGCCATTGGTTTCTATTCACTGTAGTACAGATCAGATGGGTTCTCTACAAAGTAGCAAGTCTTCACGGTTTTTCACAGTGTAACAAATATGAATAAAGATTAACAGGTGCTTGGAAAGTTAGAAAGTGTCTATTAATGTTAGAAGTTTTTTGTGCACCAAATGGGCAAAACATGTCAACATACTGCTGTGCTTCTTAGAATTAAAAATGTAAAGTCTGCACATAAAGGTCACCGTTCATGCACCTGTGTGTTAAGATGAGGACAACCAGCAGAAAAACAAATATATTCATCAAGCTTTTTCTGTCATCACCTTTGTCAGCAACAGACAGCGTGCTGTTGAAGTACTGCTCCTCCAGAGTCCACGAGGCCTCTTTCATTTTGTTATTGATCCCACATGAGCCCTGACAGTTCACCTTGATGGCTGTGGAAAGAGGAGAGAAAATGAGTCACTCTACAGTCTGGTCCTTGATGCGTTTACTGTTTTTTTTTTTTCCTTTTGCCAAAATGTCTCGTTTCATCTGGCAACAATTCTTCAGGTAAACATCTTTAGGAAACTTGCCATATAAACGGTCACTCGGATTATTTTTGTCAAACTGTGTCTGCGGTGGTAAAGATCTGGCTTTGTTATTTCTGACTCTTGAGCATGTAACCTAAAAACTAAAACTCAATAATTTCCCTTTAGTGATCCTGGGAACACTTCAATGAGAATCATTATTCACATTCATTTGATTTAAAGAGATAAAAACGCTGCGGTACAGGAAACTGATGGAAGTCTTGTGGTGCATTCAAAGTTACTTTTTTCCATCTGGTGGTTGTTTTGTCGTTTAACAGCAATTTCCTGGTGAAATAAGTCGTTGTTCTGAATTCTTGTTATTACATTATTAATAAATCATCATTTTTTTTATTTTTTTCAAACTTTGTTTATTTGGTTTTTAACAAGAATTGCATAGCCATACATTTACAATGCGATAAATATAAAACAAACCATGCAATTCCCTTGAGTTATAAAAACAAAACAAAAAACACAACAAAACGACCTCCAATCACTCCCATCCAATAAGGAAAAGTCCTAAGAAAAAGGGCACACATACACAAAAAAAAAAGTTTTGAAATAAATCAAAATTAAGATGCATTCTGCTACACCTAAAAAAAAAAAGGGTACAGTTTGTGCCCAGGAAAGCGAATATGGAACCATAAGAAAAGGAAGATCCGAGAAAAAGGACACAGGATGAGCAGACAAATACATACACGAAGGACTAGACTGGGACCGAATGGAAATTAACTTGACCAACCAATCGTAGTAATGGCTGCCAGATTTCTGCAAATTTGTCAGAGGAACCCTGTAGTGACATCCTAATTTTTTCAAGTTTAAGAAAATAAACAAAATCCCTCAACCAAAGTATGAAAGTAGGAGGTTGTGGTGATTTCCATTTAAGAAGAATTATCCTCCTTGCAATAATGGTCATAAAGGACAAAGAATTTTCTTGGGAAGAGGACAAAGGAGATGGCCACGAAAACACCCCAAACAAAACACTCTGGGGGTTCGGATCAATTTTTCTGCCAACCACGTGTGATATAACGACAAATACCTCTGTCCAAAAACTCTTCAGCTGGGGGCACAGCCAAAACATGTGTATAAGGTTTGCAGGAGACTGTTGGCACCTATCACAAACTGGGGAAACCGTGCTATAAAATTTAGACAGACGAGCCTTGGTATAATAAACGCGGTGCACAAGCTTGCATTGAATAAGACAGTGCCTATAAATCATTATTTTTGACAATATGGCTTTAGCAATAAACGAGCCATTCTTTAATTTCGCCAACTGTCGTTTTGGGCACTTCTTTTTTTATCTTTCTCAGGCACCGTTTAGGCATCGGCACAGTCTTAAAAGTATCGCTTTAGTACTGGTATTGAATACCCAACCCTACGAGCATGTGAAAAACACAGACCGGCTGCACGCACTGAGAATGAGACACAAAGAGGGATGCCTCACTTAATCATTATGGGCCCTTGGTGCTGGTCTTGTGCATCCTGCTTTAGTGGTTAATAACCACAACAGGCTGTGAATGGTGTTTCTGTCAACAGATGGAAGAGAGAAGGGAGCTGATGTGAAACTAAAGAGGTTACTGGTTTGGATCACAGCACTGATTGTCACCTGTAGAGTCTCGCCACATCCGCGTTTTACTGGGGAGATGAGGAAGATGATGTTTGAGATGATGCAACAGGTTAGAGAAAGCTGAGGTCTTATCTAGGGCTGCACAATATATTGTTTCTTTAAATCGCCACCACGACATCAACTTAGCTTAACATAGCGAGAGGCTGCGACATATTAAAAAAGACACTTGTTTTTTGTGTTAGTTGGAAGGAAAAAAATCAGCCGAAAACTTTAGAATGTAACGGTTATTCTCTTTGAGTAATGTCTTTTATAT
This sequence comes from Etheostoma cragini, assembly GCF_013103735.1. NCBI lineage: Eukaryota > Metazoa > Chordata > Actinopteri > Perciformes > Percidae > Etheostoma > Etheostoma cragini. Next base: position 6,278,067 of record NC_048422.1, read on the forward strand.
CAACTTCAATGTTCAGTTTTTCCAATAAAAGACTGTTGGAAAGGATTTCCTTTCCATTTGTTTTAAATTCACCTATCAAGTAGTATTTTAGCAGAAAACCAAAAGCAGCAAAAAAGTACACTTTAATATCAGTTTATTTATCGCATATCGCTTATTTTCCTCATATCGTGCAGCCACAGTCTTATCAAGATTACTCATAATACAGAATGACACACACACACCTGAAGTCATTGTTTCCCTAACTGTTGAAGTCAGCCCGCCACAATACATGAAACACTTGTGTGTCAAACTGACAATATTACATCATAATTGTTGCTCTTCTCCATATTACCCTACCAGCCAAAGCAATAAAACGTGGCTTTTAAATGTGAAGTAAATGCATTTGAAGGATTTTATTTTTTTATGCCAGTGGATGAGGTTAACGCAAGAGAACTGGTGAAGTTAAGCAACAGGCTTTCCAGTGCAGCTGTTTGGAGAACAGGAAATTAGGTAACGGTCTTCTCACGCTTGACCCAGAGATCAAAAAGATAACAATAGTTTTTGTCCACACAACAGCCTTCAAAGGTTCACACTAGCACTGGATACGTTCTATGACACACCAACAGTTCTCCAACCAGGAAAAGAACTGAAGTGAGCACAGCATCGCTCTCTCCCGCTCTGTATACCACCCCTCCTCTCTCTATCCTTGATCCATCTGTGAGGAAATGAAATCACTCTGATAACGCGCGCAGGCACACACACGCACACGCCAGAGGATAAACAGAAAGATGGCCCAGCCCTGTATTCTGATAAGAGTCGGGCAGATAGATGGGGCTCAGTATCGTTCCAAATGTGTTGTTTGTTTTGTTAATGGGACTTCTGAACGTGTAACTTTCATTCTTTCCCTTTGTGTTTAGTAGGTGTGATTTGTAATATAATGTTCACCATCTGAGTTTAGTGTGGTAGCATTTTATAATTAGCGCTATTAGTATCGGACACATTACAATTTGACCTGGTGATGGTGCAAGATAGAAAGTTAAAGGAGCACCAAGTCTTTCAAATTCATCTTGAGGGGAATATCACATCTGCACCAAGTTCCATGGCAATCCACCCAATATTTCATATGACAAAACAAAAATGTGAACCTGCTGGAGGTGCTAGAAGAAAAGTCAGGGGATCAGTAGGATTTATCCTCTGGCTACCATGGATATTTCTTTAAAAGTTCATGACAATCCATCTAATAATTGTTGATAGTTCCGTAAAAAACACCAACCGGCTAATGGAGCGGGTTTTAGAGATATTTCAGCCTGGAAAAAGTGGTGACCACCATTACCATCCCGGTAGGTTTAAAAAAATATGTTGCGGTAGGTAAGGTACGTAATTACAGTGATGCAAACATCCTGTTAATCCTCTAATGTGGAGTGAAATAATCCCAACAGAGACCGGTAGCAAGCTACCTTGTGAGAGTGTAACAAAATGTCTACCTACTGTCATCTTATTGCCCAATCTTGCATGACAGTTTGATACATAATGCTACAAATATGATTTGGTCACTACTCAAAAAGAATTCTGGTATGATAAAAACATGTCCAGGCAAAGAAACAACCCTAAACACAGATTCTGATGTAAAACATATCACACCCCAGACTGTGTTTGACACACACACACACACACACACACACACACACACACACACACACACACACACACACACACCTCAAAGTGGCAGATGGCTGGGCTCTACACCGGCTCGACTGTTGGCACAGTTTGTGGGACGAGGGAGGGGACCTCTGCTGCCGTTAAAAACCAAATCCAAAATCTGCAGTTCAACACAAACACTAAACACAACAGTGGCCTTCAGCCATGCAGACTACCGTCCATTTATTCGATCATTAACTAAACCCTGCAATCAGCAGATGCTCCTCCAGCCATCTGCCTCACATATGAAGGAGAATAATACCTTTAAAGTCCACATTAACATTCCCTGTGACCTTTCTGGGGCCATCATCACATTACACAGAAGCAACAGTAGAAGTGTGAAGAGGACAAAAATGTCAGAAAAGGGAGCGGTTACTGCAACAAGATATTGCTTAAAACTGGAAAAGGGATGAGCTCAGCCCATGAAAGGTCAGTGCAGGGGTAATCTGTTAATATCTCAGGCAGCAGCAGCAGGAAGAGCGGCTGCAGCACAGCTGAATAGTGAATAGTTGTGTCATAATAAGATATGGGTTGCTTTGGCAGAAAGACTGGCTGTCTGAGGCTGAATAATGGCCCGACTCTCCAACCGGCACATGGAGCCAGATGGACCATGAGCGGTGATGACGTGTTTGATGAGACGTAGATGCAGACATAAAGATACTATGTGGTCACATTTACCACGAATGCCATTAAGGCAGTAGAAGTCCAAAACCTTAACTTAAACTTGAGTCTTTTGCCTGGTTCTAGTATAACCTCATGGGATTTCTCATTTTTGCAGAGATCTTTGTTCTTATTTCTGTGACTATACAAGACTTTCCCTTTGTCCCTTCCATGCAAATTATGGAGACGTTAGTGAGAAAACCCTGTACAGACAGAAATGTGACATAATTAATAGAACACCAGTAATTATGGTATCTTTTGTGTGCTTTCCAAAAACAATGCAAAAGGAACTTCATTGTTGCTTACCACCTAGGATAGTATTACGTTGATGAATGAAATAGAACCTGTGATGTTGAAGTTATGCACCACACTATGCCATCTAGAACATCAGGTTACCTGACACTTTATTTATTCCTTATTTTGTGGGCTTTCTGGTGGCTTGGAGGAATGTAATATTGAGTAACAACATTGGTGACGCACGCTAGAATCCACCAAAGCAGATGTCATTTTTTTATTTGCAAAAACTTTACTGCAATACTTATACTTCCAATAGCCTTTACTGCATTTTCTCTTAGGCGATTGGAATTTATTTTTACTTGTATGGGCTATGTATATCGTAAATGTGCATAAAACAGTTGCAAAAAAAGTGCATTCTGACAACTCTGAGCATTTTTTGTGCACATTCAGAAGATTAATCTAGCTGCTTTGACACTTACAGATGGCAGGGGCACGCTTACATACATTAAAAGAACAAAACCTTGAAAAACAATATAAAAACAATATGAGTAAGTTATGGCAACATTTGCTTATTAACTTTTTTTTTTTAATTATTTTTTCGGATGAATGTGGTTCATAATCAATGCTAAAACTCTCCCACTAAAATCAGTTTACAAATCAATTTGAGGCCAGAAACAGTCCTTGAAGTTCCAGATCCATGCTAAGTGTGTGATCTACGATGCCCAGTTCAAGTAGTTTTTTTTTTACATTGAAAGTCTGAAATACTGTAGTGTAATTGCAATTTGGTTTGGTTTGTGAAGCTGACATCAACACACCAACGGAGGGATCACACCCTGTTCCTGCCAGCACAGGAACCCACGCCAGAAGCCAGCTCGCCACAGAATAAACCCCAGCCTGAGGGAGACTGATACTCAGTAGTCAGAGGGAAGCCGGCAGCAGAGCATGCTCTGACTCAGCAGCTGGCTGGATTTGTTGCCAGGTTTGTTGTTACATGTCCACGTATTCTCCACAGTTCAATGAGAGGGTCTGTAGGAGGAGATGATCCTGGTGCTACTACTCATTAGATTTAATGAACTAGACTGTGTGGGCAGGCAGATCCAGGAGACATGTCAGTCATAGAGTCTTCTGATCTGGCTGCCTCAACATAACTGCTGAGATATATTGTATCAAAGTGTTCTGTGATGTGGGTTGAAACAGGGTGTTGGTGGGTCGAGGAGGATGTGGGTGGGAGTTGAAGGTGTGGAACTGATAAGTACGTGGAGAACTCGAGAAGGTAAGATTACCTGTTTTGTGTCCTTGTGTTGCCTATCTGTAAAGTGTATCCTGTTTTTAGCGCACTTGGCTGGACAAGATGTCCCACATGTGGTAATAAAGTCAAACAAGCGACATCAGAAGATGAGAAACTTGGCCGAGCAAACTAATGCTGATACAGTACCTTACTTTGAAATTGCTACTTTTTTAACAACTGTATGTTCTGCATTGAATAAAAGAAATTTGAAACGTTAAATGTCTCAACACAAGTAACGGAAGGAGAACTTTGCCTAAAATTAAATAGTCTAATTGGAATTTTTTTTAATTTAAATGAAGAATTATCTGAAGAATAAGTAGAAAAGATGACAAATCTGACAAAGTATTCATGGCAGCTTTTGGTAGTTGCCAGCTTTGAAATACTCATCCTTTAAAAAAAACAAAACTGTTTGTTGACAGTTTAATCGAGATGGCATATACTGTTGCTATGGTCACATACAGTTAAGTACTGTGGTTAAAATGTTGACCGGAAAAAGATTTGTCCTCTTATACAATGTCAACAGGCACCTGTGAGCCAATCAGAAATGAGTATTTCCCATGGCAGTGGTAAAACCTTTGTGTAATCTAGCTCTGTTCGTTGTGTTGTTTGTTGATTCCTCTACGGCATCCTCCCTTTTTTGGCCCTGGGATGCATTCTTTGTCTCAGTTTTATTGTTTGTCACTGTTTATTTCTTTTTATATGTAAAAAAAATAAAAAAATGTTCTACTCCACCTCTCCTTGTGCAGGAATTTTGTCCTTCAGGGCATTCCTTCCTGAAACTATCTGCCCGTTACACAGTACTGCTGTTTGTTCTGTCACTGGATTTTCCAAACAAAAAGAAGATTTATTTTATGATTGAGTTTCTTTACAGAAAATGATGTTCGCACACACAGTGGCGCTAACAACAGTATTTAAAACATTGGGTGAGAAAATGTTTAGAAACAACTGTTTCCATGGGAAAAAAGGGTGTCTGTGAGATAGAAGCAGAGCTGGCTGCTTGTTGCATCACTACATGGGGAAAATGAGTCAGCTTGGGGGTTGGTGGGGAAGCATGCCGGGAAGCTGGGCTGATAATGTCAGTTCCTTATTTCCACTGAGTCCGGTTTTCAGTCGATGGCTGGAAGCACAAAGGAGCCTCAGTTAGTTTAAGGTCTGAACTTTACGGGAACAAAGCAGAATGACGAAACCCCCGACCTCGCACACAAAACCCACCAGACAAGAGCTGTGTCTTTACGACGGCTAGGATTTCATCGTGAAGTGGGTCAGGAGTGTGAATGAGATTAGAAAAGGGCTGTTTGAATGGCTTAAATTGATCAGCATTCCACACATGCACTAAAAGGCTCCTCCGACGTCATATATACATTCCAGCATATTGAGGCATGATAAAGTCCCCAAGCAGTGTCTGTGTGATAAGACTGGACTGCTTTAAATAAGGCTGCTGGAGAAATGTTCCAAACCACAATACTTACAGGGGACGTAGCAGTTCACCCATCGTTTGGTGGTTATGCTTGAAAAACTTTGATTACTTAACCCTGATGGGTTTTAAAAACATTGTAATTATAATTTCAACATTTTGAAGCTGGGATGGTCCTAAACACGCAGGACACAACTTACCTGAAGCTTAGAAAGCAGTAAGGACGGAACCTGTATTAAGGTTTTATATGAACCAAAAATGTGTATTTTCAGGTTTTACTGGTGCAGTTTTGATGCATAGATCGTTCTGTTTGCACAATCCATGGTAAGATTCCTACAGAAGAATACTGCACATAGATTAATTACATTCATTTTTGTCTCTGCAAGACTAATTTCACCAGCAAGGTCAGTGCTCAGACAGAGAGGATCTTTCTCGGGGAGTTTTGAGATTATTCTTTTACCTTGTAGCATTAACAACAGCCGTACAGGACAGGGCAGCAGGAACAACTGACCCTATGTTCCCTGACAATTTCTATAACCTTTTGTCAAAAAGATCTCCAGTATCTTCCACAAGCCTCAGAGGTCCTAGCCTTCACTCTGTACCACAGGACAGCCGAGTAATCCGAAGCTACACTTAATACCTTCATTAAATCTTTAAGAGCGGCAAACAATTAGTCCTACTCTGCTTCCAACATCGCCCTCCCTCGGCTCCTTTCTACTGCCTCTCAGTGAGGAGTCAAACACGGCCACCTGATCTTATGATCTGTTACTCCTGACTGGGAGGGAATCCCCTGCAGCAGAACAGAGCCTGGCTGTTTGTTCAGACACGTCTTGAGTTACTGTAGAGCCGCTTCAGTGAAAGAAAGATACAAATGTCTGCACAGCTCCATGCCCTCTATTAGTGCTTCTCAGCCAGACAGTCTGAGGAACTAAGAAGCCACAGGAACTAAATTCAGGAACTTTTCTCAGCTTCTCATTTAGTGAATTTGTGCACAAAGACTCGAGAAGCATGATGATTAGGCATATCAGATCCCTGGACAACAGTATGAAACAGCTCTTTTTTGCATGATACAACAACATAAAGTTACCATGTGCATCTTAACTTACTGTTGTGCAACTGTGATGCCTTTGAAGAACTTAGAATAACCTTTAAATATTTAGGTAAACTCCTGAGTATGGCATGGGAGAGAAAAGACACAATACATAGGAACATATGCATTAAAACACACACACTAACAGCGTCAAAACCAATCACAAACATCTCTAAATCTCTAAGTTACATTTTTAAATCAGACTATAGAATTATATATTTAAAATCCTTTGTACTTTTCAGATTAAGGTCATTTTGGTGGATATTCTTCTACTTTGGTACTTAAAAATAAAAAAAAACTCGTTTAAACAATGAAAAATGATTTTTTTTCTGTTTGTGACTATTTGGGAGATGGGCTACATAACTGTCCGATAACATTATTTCCATTTCCCCACCCCTAGCAACCAGTGCTTGCTTGCAGTTGGTATACAGGCTGTAATATAAGTTGTAGTTGTGGGGCTTTGGTTTGACCAGTCAACCATTCTTAATACTACAAACTATATCACACTAGTTCCTCTCGGTCAGGAAAGTATTTTAGTGAGGGGCTTCTGGGCAAGAAATTAAAATGTATATCAGTTTCTAGGGGTGGGAATCACCAGAGGCCTTACGATACGATATTATGATACGTATGTAACCATACAATATTATTGGGATTTTAAACATATTGCAATATTCTGCGACATATTGCAATGTATTACCTTTTTATTTTCCAAACTTCAATTTTTTTTCCCAATTTCAAATTACAGTATGTCCCCAAAGTAAAACTTTGTCAACATCTGTTTTATCTAAAAAGATACATGTATCCGTTTGTTTATTTCACTTCAATTTTATTGCTACAAAATAAGCAGGGGTGGGAATCTCTGGGCACCTCACGATTCAAATCCAATTCAAAGGCCAACAATTACATTCTAAACCGATTATCGATGCAACAGTTGTCTTATGTACATGTAAATCTGAGTTTGTTAATCACTTCCTAGACAAAGCAGCTAGACAACGCTTAGAATTTGACATATGCAGTGTTTGTCATACACAAGTTTAAAGGTATTTCTGAGGTGGTTAGATGTAATGTGATGAAGTAGATGAACAGCCTATATGTGTTTTGCCTAATTGTTTCATGTATGTCTTATCAGATTACATGCATATCTACAAAATGAACTAATTGTTTTCCTTTTGGCCAGTTTATGTATTTTTTTTCTGCCCTCTTGCCTAAACTAAGTTGTTGTCCATTATCCGATCCTCTTTCAGTCACTATGTTTTCTCTAGAGAGAATTGCGATGCATCTAAGAATTTATTATTTTTCCCACCCATAAAAATGGTATAAAAGTAGTGTTATCAAGCAGACAAACTGACCAACACATGCTGTATATATAATAAAAGATCCATACTTGGCATCATTGTATTGATACGGTATTGCCATGGAAAATATCCTAATACCATGATGTATCGATTTTCCTGGTCGAACTATCGGGAGAATTCCATATTTCATATAAAAATTGCTGGAAAGGTCCCAGCGCTTGGCTACCCAATGGTCGTTGCTGTATCACACCTGTAAGCTTGACAACGTACAGACTGGTGACAAATTAAAGCTAAAACCTTAATAAATGAGTGGAGAAACATAATAAATGCAGATTCTTCCATTGAGAACACACAGGTTAACTGAATGGTTTGATGAGTATGAAAATTATATAAATTATATGTTATGGCCTTCATTCACCACATCTCAATCAGCACTCTCCATCCCAACACCAAAACACTGAGAAAAAAAATTGATTCATGTACGTATCGCGTTTCTTTGCGCCGGTTTTTAAAATCAATTCCTTTCCCCAGAACAGATATGTGTTCATTTATTTACCAATGATTTACCTAAATATTTTCTGTTTCCACGGTAGTACCACGGCGACTACGTCATATCTTTTTCCAGCTAAACAGACTGAAATCAGAAAACACATGTTTTGTACTTCTTTACCAGTGAAATGTCTGACTGACATTCTTTTTTTTTTTTAAACATTTAAACATTTATTTTATAGAAATGTCTCATGATATACGGCCTCTAAAAGTGTATTTTTCAACTTTTTTTTTAAAGAATTGAAAGAAAATTGCAACACTCAATACCATTGAATCACAATACTTCTAGACCAGCAATAAAGGAACATCGCAATACAAACTGAATCGGCAACAATGTATCGTTAAAGAATCAAATCGGGACAAAAGCATGTCGTCCCAGCCCTCGATGATGTTGGCCATGTCAAACTAGTTCTCGTCACTACTGTCCACTTTCTTGCTGCAATATCAGTTACGCACTCTGCTTGGAAAGTAATCTGTCAACATTCAATCACGGACCAGCCCCAACATATAATATTCATCTCTTCTATGGTTGCTGACGAGCTTTGCCCACTTGAGTCGGATCAGTTAATGACGTTTGCGTATGTGTTTAGGGTACTGTACTTATCTGCGTGTACACTACAAACACAAATCCCTGCGAATGTTTGCATGCATGCGTAAGAAGCTTACGCAGAAGTTACATCATAATAAAACTAGCAGACGAGTAATCTGCACTGTGCACACTCGCTCCAATGTTACCCATCAGGCCCTGAGAATTTCCACAATTCACTGCATTGGCCTCAAATCCAGACATCATGACCGGAGGAGATACACACTGCCGCTGTACTCAGTCTAGGACAACAAGATACTCACACACACTTAGCAGCCAAAATATAATCCCCCGGTTTCCATTACACAACATGCAGCAAAAAGGGAATTTCTATTTCTATTTCATCGTCTTGCTATTTGTTTGAGACTTTCTTGAGGATGTGTAAACATCTCCGCCAGCTTAGGATCACTATTGATTGTATCTACGTCAGCAGAGAAACAGTGGTCTCTCCCTTTGGGGCAATCAGCAATGCATTAAGTTGACCTGATCTCAGTGTACTGGTATCAGATACAAAGCAGCTGGTTTTAGAACCTTTCTTGAATCAATCTATATCTTTAAAAAAAAAAAAAAAAAAAAACTTGATTTTTAAGATCAAGATGAAAACTGAGGGTATGATCGTGACAGTTTACCAATCTTAGACTAAAGTTTAGTCAAAGTTGACAAACTACAGTTATCAGCTTTGATTGTGTGATTAGTCATCTAGTATCAGCTGACGCCCAACAGTAACCTTCAGACCTGTGCTCACTCACTCTCAATGTAACCGTCAGTTCTATACCAGCTGATTTTATGATAAGGGTTCACTGGAACTGCTCTAGTGTTGTTGTTTTTTGCAGCAGGTATCTGGCTCATCAGTACTATCCAAAGACTTGGGCTAGTTATGCTAACAGTTTCCTTTTATTTAGGAATACATGAACCAGTGTCATGAGTCAAACTTGCAGTTGTTTTTGGAGGAGGACATGCAGCTAACACAGTGTGTATGCCATTTCCATGGGTTTGGTAAGAGTCGTGAGGGACCTTTGGTTTATACGTTCAACAGTAACAGCTGCCGATGGCCTGGGGCTTTACTGTAGAACACCGTGGAAGGACAACAGACCTGAAACCCTGCTGTCTCCAATGAGCCATTGCCAGAAAAACTGACAAAGAGTAAGAAACAATAAGTTACTGTATATTCAAGTATAAGTTAATGCTGCGTCTACAGTATCCATTATGGAATCATCTACTGATAAAACAAAAAAAAAACACACAAAGTAGAGCTTTTTTTACTGGTATTAACTTATTTAATTAAAGGAGAATTCTGGTCAATTGTCAATGTAGCTCTGTTTGTAAATTTAGAGTGCTGTCAATAGAGAAAAAAACAAAACAGTCAGTTCTGTCTGCACCGTGTTATCCTCCTGCTAGCGTTAGCACCCAACAGACTTCAACAGGGCAAGTTTTAAACGTGTTTTTAGCCTCTTAACATGTTCAAATTGTCATTAAAAGTGCCTACACGTGCTGTGTTTCCTTCAGAGTGACCACAGTGAATCTGACTGCCGTAGATGTGAGAGAAATGCATGAAAGTAATGCTAATTAAGCTTTGTTTAGTTCCTGTGTTGATCTTGCAAGGAGTGCTTCAGGACCGTCAACAAACTACAACACCGAAAAGTAATACAAACACAATTTCAAAAATAAGCATATGCTTATTTTTTTTTAAAGTAGGTGCTGTGGTAAAACTAGCAGGAGACAAGTTATAATTGAGGTAAGTTTGGAGACACTACCTTATTTAATCATTAAATTGATAGCCTACATATTTTTGTGTTATCTCTTTGCTATGTAGTTTGTAGACGGCACCCTGAACAAATCAGGAACCAAGAGAATCGTATCCGAGCGCAAACGGCACCTCTGATTCGTATTTCAATCATTTAATAACCATTTAAGACAGTAACTTGCCGATTTTGCAGCTAAAAGCTAACAAGCTAGCAGTCACAGACGTCTCTTTGGGGTCTTTCTAGCTTCTGCAGGTGATTTTCTATCCAGCCTGGAACTCGAGATCAGCCTCGAGCTCCGTATATTGTATAGGTCTCCCATGAATCATTGCGAGTTTATCTACGGAAATGAAGGCACACTATATGCCTCATATAGGGGACAGCGAGAGCAATAGAGTAAAGAGTGGGAAAGAGAACAATCTTCCAAGTCAAACCAGTAAAATGTGATCAAGGATAGTATATAGCTACGGAAGAGGACTAGAGCCACTGGTGAAATCAGAAATCAGAATTCTGACTTTAATCTCAGAAGTCAGATTTCTTATTTTAATCTCAGAATTAAAAAAAAGTCAGAATTCCATAAAAAACTGTCAGAATTCTGAGAAAAAAAAATCAGAATTCTGAGAATAAAGTCAGAACTCACATACATTTTTCACCAGTGACCCTAATCCTCTTCCGTATATAGTGGACAAGAGACATGACTAGCTTTTTACAGAGGAGAATGGCATCACGGTTTTGAGAAATGGAAGATATTTGGGCCTTTTTTGAAGAAATATAAATAGGTTGTGCTTTATCTGAGTTATAGTGTTTCTTATGTTTATTTTTGCATACAGGAGAACTGTTTTAGACAACACAAATGCTTGTGTACCTTGTGACCTTAGCTCTCTGAGGGTTGAGAGGGTAAAAACACATTTAAAACTTGCCCTGATTAAGCCTGTTGGGGGCTGACGCTAGCGGGAGGATAGCATGATTGTTTTTGTTTTTCTCTGTACTGACAGCACTCTAAATTTACAGACAACAGAGCTACTTGTTGGAATCGACCGGAATTCTCCTTGAATGCAACAGTCGCCAAGTGGAGGTATGAAGGGCCAAGTGATGTTCTTTTACTTGGTGATGCTCATTCCTCTATTCTGGGAACCAATCTATTCATTTTGATCAATCGATTTTATGTGTCACATGAAATCGTACAAAGCATAATTACAGGGATATTTAATAACATCGCCACACATACAAGTTTACAATCACCAACATGTACCGTGTGTGGCTTGTATAGGCAATGACATTTCTTTTAAAATACGATACATGACGAGCTTTGTCTGAAAGCGTAGGTGAGATGGGTGAAGAGGGAGAGGTCAATAAAGGATTAGCAGCATGTGGGGGAAGACGGAACAATGATTTAAACCTCACACACACACACACACACACACACACACACACACACACACACACACACACACACACACACACACACACACACACACACACACACACACACACACACACACACACACACACACACACACACACACACAGGTTATAAAAGCCTGCTCTCTGTGTGTTCTGCCGAGAGTTATTCAATGTGGTTTCTATCTTCACATCCACCAAAACCTCACAGGCCATTAGCCCTCTCACCAAATATCAAATACTGCTTCTCTGCTGTCTAAGATTACAACACCTTTACACAAAATATACTTTTTACAACGGTTCAATGAAAAGGTTTATGCTTTGGTCAGAATAATCCACATGCCACATCTGGCCTGTTTGGTGCTGGCCAGTTGTGTACAGAGCTTGTTTGGTAAAACAGCTGTCTAATGCTGATGCTGAAAACCCAAACGATGGATTGAGAATGATCTTGGCCTGCATGACGACATCTCCTAATGATATTTTGCAACATACCAGTACAACGATAAACAGACTTCTTATCTCCAAACTGAGATAGAGCCCTTCTATCTTTGGTTTCTTTGTCAGCACTAATCAACACTTTGTTCCACTTCCACAGAAGAATGGCATTCTCTCTGGAAACTCATTTTTAAAAAGCATAGGAAGTGGGACAGCTTTTTAAAGAGAGGAAGAGGGGGAGTGATCAGGCGGATGAGACAGAATCCTCTTATGATAGACCTAAATAACCAACAGTGGGGTTAGGCAGGGTGTTGGTTATGGAGGTCAAAGGATAGGTATTATTAACATGACTAAGTCCAATGGGAGAGGGGGCAGCTGGTGCCAAGAGTCCCAGCTAACAGCACCACTTCCATGGGCACAGCACACTGACTGATAAAGTGCTCTACATGTGGATCGATGCCACCCGCACACAGAGAGAATGGAGTCACTCTGAGTCAGTGTTTTCCTCGCTGAGTAATCATGGGTCATACTCCTAATTTCAGAACAAAAGATACCAAAGTGAGACAATAACCCCTTCTTCTTCAGTTCAAGATTATGTATGCACACATTATGAACCTTTTCACGAGGACTACAATATAGGAGGACAATACAAAAAAAAAAGACAGAAAACAAGTACTTTAAAAGAAAATCTAACAGTATAAATTACAAAGCAAAATGAAGTGTGCCAAAAGGTCATGATAGCCTATCAGACCAAACTAATCACAACTAACTTTGCACTAGTAGCAACCAGCAGCTGTAGTAGATACAGCACAATTACAACAGTAGTAGTATTAGTACAGTAGCAGCAGTAGTAGTAGTAAAATACAAGCTATGGACACATGTGTTTTATTCTTCATAAGCCAGAAAAACACTAGATTTGTGTTGAATTAGTTATCGTATTCAATTTAAATGTACTTAAAGGCTGATGTGTAAAAATAAGAGCTGTACGAAAATTCCTATTAACGCCACAATTCTTTTTTAACACGCCGTTCCCGCACGCACGTCATGTAATTTGTGCAATACTGTAGTTTGGGAAATAAGGAAGCAATGCAGCAGTAACACTGTAGATCCGTGCTTTGTGGATGGCTAGCAGAAAGTGTAAAGTGCTCCGTGAGATCATCCAGGGGCATCAGCACACCCGCCAGCCGCTGTCTGGCTCGCCGCGGCAGAGTGACGCACATGTCCGTTCTGATCTATGAGGTGACCCGCGCTGTGCTGAAGGGAGAAACTGATCAGTGATGCCGTCACCTAACAGCAAGCATGCCAAGAACAAGACGTTGATGGATGTGGTGTACGCTGCACCCTGTATGGCTTCGGAGGCTAAACCTGATCCTGAATCCCAAATAAAAGGCTCTTTTAAGAGCCACACACTTAATCTACATAGAGACTTCCCATTGTGACTAACAGGCTTATTACCTACATTTGAAATAAATCTATGATTTTTTTAAAAACAGTTCGAGGACCCCCCCCACACACCAAAACTAATAAAGAAAGTAAAATATCAACATACATCAATATCGTGATATGAGACTAGATATTGTCTTCAGTGTCTCCCACAGGTTGGTGGGTGGCGCAGGATGTGACAGCGTGGCGCACGATAGCTGGGTCCAGTAATAAGCTAGGTGATACAGATAAATTTAAAGTGTAGCCATTATGTGTTTTGTCAATTAAATCTGGTTGGTTTGTCAAATGTTCTCATAAGGATCTCATCTGAACCGAGTTCTGTCATTCAAACAGCTCTCAGTTGTCGTTTTTTACAGCCAACTAAATAAAATCTCGGGGTTTAGTCCTCACAATATCGTTGTCAAGGTATTTTGTCAAAACTGTTGGGATATTTGATTTTCTCCTTATCGTCCAGCCCTAGCCCATAAATGAATAAATAAAAGGGTGTTTTGAATTCAATTCAATTTTATTTATAGTATCAATTCATAACAAGAGTTATCTCAAGACACTATACAGATAGACCACACTCCAGAATTTACAAGAACCCAACAGTTCTAGTAGTCTCCTCCAGAGCAAGCAACAGTGCGACAGTGGCGAGGTGAATGACAAGCTCAGTTTCAGAGCCCTTCCAGATGGATCTCACCACAAGAATAAAATGATTTGCATATACTGTTCATGTGAGCATTGAGTCTCAAATACTACTTAAGCATTAAAAACCTGTAAAATATCCCTTTTAAAGAACATTTAATACAGATAAGAAGTGTATGGTTAATTTACAATTAATCGCAAGTTAACTATGGAAAACAAGCTATTAATTGCGATCAAATAATTGAATTGACTGACAGCCCTAGTTTAACATCTGTCCTCAGAATGATTCAGTCCACTAGCCTCAGCGCAGCTCTTCTGCTTCTCAGATCTCTTATCATTCGCCCTTGGGGGCAGTGATGTCATGATGTACTCAGGCCGCCAAGTCTAGACGGTCACATAGAAACCGCGGCCTGCAGGGATGTCTTCATGAGCCAGAACAAAGAGGTACTCATGCACTGGATTCATTGATTTACGTCGTGTCAATTTCACAGTTTTCACCTGCTAAACCAGCATAAATCTGTCCAAGTCATAGGTCTGCAAGCTTCATCATCTAATCATTTTCATTTCTTACTCTCTTTCTGGTTCTGTTTCAACTACTGTAGCTCCTGTTAAGTATTTCAGATGAGCATACAATACATACTGTGTGTACATGTTCCTCTCCGCAGTGTTAGTGGCAACTACTCAAGCTCAAACTAGTTGATAAAGAATACATTTCTTCATCCAACATCACCTCTGCCAGTTCCTTCAATAATAGCAATGCAAATTAGTAGGGTAAGAAAATATTTAGAATGAAGAGAGTCATCAACATAATAAGTATAGACAAGATACAGGTCTTTATGCTACACAAAGGATTAAGTGTTCTGATTTTTAGGCGACACTGCAGGCTATTCAACGAGACCACTGCCCTAAATGTTAATGCTAAAGCAGTTCCTAATCAGATTTGATTTTCAATTTACCAAGTGTCACCAAGACACTGGAGCCAGTTACAGTGGTACTCCAGTGATACATCATTGCACTTTTATAAAAAGGCCTTACTTGTTTGAGTCAAAATAAAAAATAAAAATAGTATAATGGTGACAATCAAAGCAGCAGAGGCGGAGATAACCAACATCCACTGAATATTGATAATATACCCCGTGGTTTGTCTTATCACAAGTTGTCCATAATAGATTTGTTTTTGAACTGATTGCTGCTGTGTGGAAGGGTGCTGACTAGTCTAGGATAGATCAAACATGGTGATGTGACCCGCAGACAGTAACAGGATGGGTTATTCGCTGACTATGCACAATTTTAAGACGCACAGTAAGAGTGTGTGAGAGAAAGAGAGAGAGCGAGACCTGAGAGGACGTCTAATCTTGTTTACATAAAACCGGTGGTTTGTATTACCACAGGTGATGAGTGGGATACAGAGAATGATTGTGTTTCTGCTTTGCTGAAAGCTAAACGGAGATCCACTACTGTTATCTGAGATACAAAAGAGCTCATTTTCTGCCTACATCTTAAAAAGTGTCCATTTATTTATGTGTAAATTCTGCCCTACGCTCCTTTTCAAGAAAACGCTCTGTGCCCTGCGTTCCGTCAACAAGGTTTAGGATGGCCCGGTTTAGTTGGATTCATTATGTTTGGCCCCTTGAATGCAAGCACCTTCTTTGACTGCATGCTCCACCCTGTTCTGCCCTTGCAACTTAATCTTGCACATGCACTCACACGTTTATTGCTTTTTTCATGCCTTTTATATGCCCTGTCAAAGGTAGACAGATCTCCAAACCCCACCTTTGACCAAACAACACATCCTTGAGATTGTTTCCTCAAGAGGCATGGCCAGCTGAACATTTCCTATGTCACAGCACTTCCTGTCAGCCAGCTAACTTTGTCATACCAGCAGAGCTGAAAAGACCCGAATATGTGAATCATGTTTTTTTTGCTTAGAATTGATATCATGATTCTCTGCCACGATTTCTTTTTAAATAAAAGTTATTTCAAGGTTAAATCGTGAATTTTATAACAATTAATCATGCAGGCCTGGGTGGCTAGGTGGCTATGCCCACTGCCTCGGATCTATACCTCCCAATAACACAAAGGGATCCCCTGCTTCTTTCTGTCAATAGTCCCAAATGAACATAGAA
Organism: Etheostoma cragini; assembly: GCF_013103735.1. NCBI lineage: Eukaryota > Metazoa > Chordata > Actinopteri > Perciformes > Percidae > Etheostoma > Etheostoma cragini. Next base: position 6,294,637 of record NC_048422.1, read on the forward strand.
AATGCAGTTTCTATGCAAAAACAGGACAGGACTCCATAGCTTTGGGTAAGTGATAAAAGTGTCCAGCTCCATGGTAGACCAGACCGTAGACCAGACTCGAGACCGCTCTGTTGGGCCTCGGTAGGTAGACCTTTACGGCCAAGGCAGACTGTAAAGGTTGCGGCTTCCAAAGGTTGCAACTCCTGAATTGAGATTAAACTATAACCAAAGAGACTGTGTGTTGATATTGGATTGGTTGGATGGTTCTGAAAAAAACAAACAGATTACATGTAATTGGTGTTGGATGACATTTGGTCATAATCCAAATTATGGGACAAATTAACAATTTGACCAGATAATGGTGGTATAGAAGATAAGGGTTTAGCAAAATGATTGCAATTCATCCTGAGGGGGGAACATGAATGTGCGTACCAAATTTGATGATGTCCAATAGTTATGGAGAAATTTCACTCAAAACCACAAATGTCATAGTGGCCTTGAGGAAAAATAAGTCCGTAGGCTTCATCATCTGGAAATTAAGGATATCTGTACCAAATCTAATTTCAGCAAGATACTTCGCATTGGCAGTGAAGTTGGCATGGATTGTTACTCATGTAGCATGATTTCCAGTAATGAAGGTTTCAACTAGATTGTTGTGCAAGTTCAAAATTAAACAATGTGTATAAGTGGCTCATTCATGTACTTTCATTCATGCATTCCTGGCTCTGCTTTAACGATCGTTCGGGTGAGGAAGCTAATCAATAGAAAGGATGTCTAATGGTCTCCACCATCAATAATACAGTGAAGCTGACAATTTGGCCTCTACAATATTCAGCATCTCAGAGAACTATCTGTATATTAATATCCCTCTGTATTTATTTCACCATATGACTTAGTAATTGTACACGCCCTGACCCACAATGCAATGTAAATAAAACACTTTAAAAGGATCATATGGTGCTACAATCTATATAATGGATACTATGTGGCTTATCAGTTACACACACACACACACACACACACACACACACACACACACACACACACACACACACACACACACACACACACACACACACACACACACACACACACACACACACACACACACACACACACACACACACACACACACACACACACACACACACACACACACACACACACACACACACACACACACACACAGAGCCTTTTAATTGTACTGGTATTAACTTATACATGTGACTTGTGGTTTGTGGGGGACATGCATCTTAAATAACCCTTAAATTAACACACACAACTTTGTGGCTGTGGCTCAGTGGCAGAGCGGTTGCCTGCCAATCGAAAGGTTGGTGGTTCGATCCCCGCCCCTGCAGTCATCGTCGAAGTGTTCTTGGGCAAGACACTGAACCCCGAGTTGCCCCCGGTGCTGTGCATCGGAGTGTGAATGTGTGTGAGTGTTTATCTGATGAGCAGGTGGCACCTTGTACGGCAGCCCCGGCCACAGTGTATGAATGTGTGTGAATGGTGAATGTTTCCTGTAGATGTAAAAGCGCTTTGAGCAGTTGTTAAGACTGGAAAAGCGCTATATAAATACAGCACATTTTACTTTTTTTTTTTTTTACAGCTTTAAAACTAAAGCGACAATCCTGCGCTGAAAACCAGTGCCGCTTTGTGGGAAAAATATCAGAGGGTGGATCCTGTATTTCACTGTGCACATTTCTGGAAGGAAACATTTTTTATTTTAAATGTAAATTAATATATTCATCTCTGTTTTTGTTTTTTTTAGTTGACTTATATTGTATATAGGATGTTATTTTATTAAAAGTTGACAAAAATAGTGTTGATTGAGATTTGGCCCATTTGAGCAGCCCTAGTTTGCATTAATAGATAGCCTTTATTTTTATTTTTTTTAAATGAAGTGCATACCCACTCTTAATCTGCATCATTATTGTGATTCCATGAATGTGGAAATAGTTTCTCTGATTAATATATCCTTAACTCTTCATTCAGTGTGCCGATGTGATAGCAGCAATCGGCACACTGACTATTATTGCCCATACTTATTAGTATTCTTCCGTCAGATTTTCGTCCCGCTACTAGTCCCGGAACGTTGCCAACACGCGCACACACAATACATCAAAACCTGTGTAACGATTGGGAATGGTGTGCTATGACTTATCCAAGATATTTGTCGCGCGGTTTTTACGACATCGTCTGAAAAATTTCTCATTGACATGAATGGGAAATGTTCGGGAAATCGCTCAACATCGCTCAAAACCCCCCTCTTTGGGGCCGTGCTGTGTCGCCATACTTTAACATAGAAACAAGATTAAAAGTTTAAACCGAAGACAAGACTTTGTCGTTTATTGGGCTGAATGGGCGTTTAGATATCAAGCACGATTTCTGCCAAATCCCAGTTTACGTATCGTCCCGTTTTAAGATGTCTCCGATTTTCCAGTGTGTGTGTATGTGGTGGAATGTTGAGAACTAGAGTGGAGGACAGAGTGTCATCTTTGTTCTCGCTCTATAACTTGCTCCCACGCCAACAATTCTAAATTGTCATCAATTTATACATCAAAACGTAGGTATTCAGCCAATATGCTCATGGCTGCGATATGAGTTATATTCTTTGCTCAGCAAGCTTTCAAATGACAAAAGCTCCCAATCTTCCTCCATTCACTGCCATGTTAAACATTGTCCACATTTCTGAGCAGAACGCAGAGCAAAGCGCTTTTTTACATCGCTGATACAACCACATTTCTAATTTTATCCTCATAACTTTGATATCAATATGTTCACAAAAGCCTTCTTGTGCCAACGAGAACCTTATTTTATTGATAGCTAGTATCCCTTTGATGACATGATCATTTGTTTGAGAGCTTGTTCAGTGTCTGAATAGCTGGTGACAGCAGGTGCCAGGTGCAGTCGTTAACTGATTACGGATCAAAGAGATGACATCACAGAGATGAAAGGCTTCCTATTGGTCCTTAGTAACCAGGCAACCATACTCTGTATGTCTGTCTGTTGACATCTATCTTTCTCCCTCTCTCTGACACACACACAGACAGACAGACACACACACACGTCCTAACGTCTTAAATAGGTTTTAAAAAGTTATATCTCAGAAGGGTTAAGACACTTTTTTTATTAAGTTTTATTGATATTTGCTTGTGCACCAATTAGGAGGCACACTGATAAAATTTCTGCGGAATGTTCTAGTTTTCTTTACGGTTGTATTGCCCACTGTATATTACTGAGTAAGATTTAACTGGAGGTCATTTAGTCGGGATGAATGTTTTGCCCAGACGGAAAATCATTCATTTACAATAAGAGATTACGTTACAGATGCATCGTTGCATTCACGTGCAAGTGTTGCATACACATGCAAGTGTTGCATACGGTAATTAACCCTGGATGTCTGGTCAAGGAAGCTTATTAACATTACAGGGGGGACAAGGGAAAAGAAAATGGTTCAACAGAAACACGGACTAAAAGCAATAAAACGTCTCCACTCAATGGAAGGGGGACGTAATGTAATGTTAACTACTGACGTACAACCACATCACGTATTATGAAGTTATTTTATGGATGAAATAGACGCTTTACAGACCTGAGGGCCAATTTGGGGAAGGTTTTGAATCATTTACAATCCTGTAATTATCTCCATCTGTTATAAGCCCGACTGAGATGGATTCAGTTTTCGCTCGTCATCTTCCACGTTCCCTTTTAGCTGTTCTAAGTTTAATTTCCTTATTATCTGTGATGGTCATGCCCAGTGATGCCAGTTACTCTAATCTGACAACTTTTCAGAGTAACAAGTAATCTAACGCATAAATCAGATTACATTTATCCAAGTCAGTGTGCGTTACTACAGTGTTTTTGTCATTTTCCTTAGTAAAATATATATTTTTGCTTTCTTCTTGCGTCTGGGGGAGTGAAGTCACGTATGTTTTCAGCATGAGGACAGGTCCTGTGTGCCACGCAGCAGCAGAAACGTAAACGATAATGGAGGGAGGAGAGAGATGCACGTTTTTTAGCTGGAAATACAGTCACTATTTTCAGTTTGTGTCAGCTAAAAACACCATGTCAGATTTGAAGAAACATTTGGAGTTGCAGCACTGCAGAATCAAACTTACACAGCAAGTCCCACCAGGTGGTGCAAAGCTGACAGCAGGAGGTCCACCACCACCAAACAACAAACGCTGGACCCACTGGACCAGTAGGTGGGGGAGAGTTGAAGAAGTTAGTCGGGGAGCATGTTGTAGAGGAAACACGGCCCTGAAACCCGGTTGACTTGCTCTCTTCCATGCCATAATAAACAAGATCCCTACTACTGTCCATGTCGCGCTGCCACACAGTAAACCGGCTTTCATTTTTATGTTGAGGGAGCGGGGGTGTTGTCGGCAGCTGCTGAATGTAACTAATAAAGTAACTTGTAATCTAACTTTGTTAGTTTTAAAATCAAGTAATCTGTAAAGTAACTAGATACTTTTTCAAAGTAACTGTGGCAACACTGGTCTTGCCCCAGTATCAGCCTTTACTACAGTAGATAACATTAAAATCCAATTAGGCCTATATAGAGACATCTCCGGCTCCCTTTTACCTGACTCCGCAGGCTGGATACACCAACACAGGCTTTTCCGGTGTTGCAAAGAAATCCGTGACCTGTCAGAATGCATTACTGTAGCACTGTCTACCTGCCGCCAATCATTCTGTGACTTCGCAGAAAAAATCTGACCCGGGCAGGTGCCTTACTAAAAACTAGATAAAAATAGGGTTCTCTATACTGTTAGTCTCGTTTGCCATTACAGGTAATTTAAGACCATTGTATGAAAAATGACAGAGCTTCAGAAACATACAAAGGTTACATATAGTCACTTTAATGAAAAATTGTGCATTTCCTCTCCATTCTCTTCTTGTTACACAAAAACAGGAAATTCTCACGCTTGCACAAAGCAGACAAATCTTTTCCTCCTTCAGCACGATTCAAGCTGTCTGATTGTTTGAATCATCATCGGCCGTGGTTGAGAGGCGGGACGTCACCGGACACATAATGCAGCCTCTGCATTTGCAGTGCATTAACAGACAGGCTGAAAGCCAGAGATGGAGCCAGCTTCCCTCAGTTGGAGTACCTTTGCCCAGAAGTGAGTAGAGGACTGATGGACTGAAACTGGCATAAACAACCCAGCCTTACATCACCTCTCTTACACTCTTCTACCCATTTAACATGGCATAAGCTGCTGGAGAAAACTATTTTGTTTTGTCAACTGATAAAGACAAAGCTCTACCATTAAATCGGATTACAGAACAGACAAAAAATGTGTTGAAAATGTTTTAAGACTGCCAGCCAAAGGCAGCCACACAGTTTTTGTTCAGACTTTTTTATGATGATTTGGCTTTCTCTTTGTACACATTTGCATACATTTGAACCCCCTTACTTTCAAATGATGGATTTAGAATCAGTGTTTTTATCAATTATGACAGCTGCCAGAACACTGAAAGCACAATGTGGTTTTCACGCTTTGCTGCAGGCGTGAAATCCGATTTACAGAGAAAATGAAACTGGATGGACAGACCAACAGTAGATGCAGCAGATCCTATTCATGTGCTTATAGTCGACGCAAACCCTCCGTTAACAACCAAATCTCTCCACATTTTCTTTAGCAACTTACAATAACTTTATTGAGCTGTTCACCTGATTTGGAGAAGCTATCCGGCTGTCTTTACACCCCAAGGACAGCCCACATTTACCACAGCCGCCACCAGCGCAGGGGTGACTTTGGGAATAATGCCAGTGTCAGGTAGACAGACCTGCCGAGGCCGTCTGACCTAACAGCGTAAAGTCAGGGTGCACTACAGAGTTGGTCGGTCCAAATCCAGGCCAATTGTGAGGGACCATTGCTCTTGGTTTTGTGGGGTGCCCCTCCTGTCGCCACTTATTGACACTAGTAAGGTTTCCTCCACCCGTTTAACATGCGTAAGCGTAGAGTACTGCCCCGATACCAGTGTGTCATATATTTTATATTGTTTTAACAGCTGTATACTACTATCCCTGTATGGATGTGATAGGACTTCTATTTTTGTTGTCGGTCTTGCTCAGGTTAAACGTTCAAACAATGAACGCTACAGAATTTTATTTTATCATGCAGTTTGACGGTCAGTTATGACAAAAGAACATAAACTACTTTAAAGTAGATTTTCATTAGGGTTTTGTTACGTGGTATCAGATCGGTGCATAAACTCTAGTACTTCCCGATACCTGTGTTTTAGGCAGTACCGGAGTATTTTTTTTACAAAACACGTCAACAAGTTAATGGAGCCTTCTATACATTGTTGGGTTTCTTTAGTAATAAACAACAGACAAACAGAGTCTTTAAATGCTTCAGATGTAAAGTTATTCACTGTTAAAGTGGCCCCAAAATGAATGGCAGGCAATGAAATGCTAACTGCAGGCTATGGTTTTGTAGCATTACAATGGCGCTTTGGGAGCTACGCTTAGGGAGGAGAGGCTGACCCCCTTGGATGTGCTGCCTCTGGCTAATTTGTGTAAAAACTTTTTGTTTTGTTGTATCATAGCAATGGTGTGTATCCAGTTTTGCTTTTTGAATGAAGAGTAGATTACTGCCATCCGCCGGTATGGAGTGTTATTTCGTTTCACACAGGTGCAGATCGTACATGCTAGTTGGCCTTCATCTGTACAGTCTTTGCGGTGTGTCCAGGCACATCGTTTTGGCCAAGGCACAGGCGACGCCATAGTCAGCTTCATCACCACTAGTTCTTTGGCGTCTGCCTTGTGTGTCAGCCCCAACAGAGCTCAGCACGAGTTCGGACTTCTGCTGTGACGCCATCTGCTTCAGGTCAGCTTGTACAACTACTGTACTATGGGAATCTGTCACAAATTTATAAGATCCTGACGATGAAACATTAAATGTTAAGATTTTTTGTTGTTGTCAAAAATCACCTGACCATCATTGCACTTTCCAGGAGCCCTATTTATTTACTGTCCTTGTCAATTAACGTACCTCTTTGCCAGAGTCCCTTTGGAAAAAAAAGCTTTTAAAGTTGATAGCAGCCCTATTATTAGACAAGAATCCCCACAAAGATCGAACATACAAAAGATTCTTTGTGTATACCTCAATGGCAACTCCAAAAGCTGCTCTCTACCTTTCTAACCTAGTTTGCCCCTCCTTGGCCCTCTAGTTAGCCTGAGATTTTGCATTAGCCTATGTTTCAGTGTCGTTTCATACCGTACCACACTATTGAAAGGAATACATTTTAATAAAGCAATAAAGTGTCTGTTGTTCTGCTTTTTTGGAATGCTTCTCAAGTTACATCTCCAAACAGGTTGGTCAAAAACTCAATATGCAAGCAAGCAACCTGTTAACAAGCAGGATGTGGTTCAGGGTGTGGGTTTGAAAGTACCCGACTAGCGTGCAACAGCATCATCAACTAACTCAAATTGAACAACAACAGTCCCCGGCGGCTGCTCGCGTCATGTGGAAGGGTGGAAAACGCTCCGTCCACTCCCAGCGAAGCACCACCAAAATCCGTCATGTCCGCACCACATTTTTACACGTTCAGTCACAAAAATGAGCCATTAAGCCGACAGAGAAAACAGACAAGAGGCTGGTTTGTAGCCCTCTATTCTTCCTCGTGTCTCCCAGCACGAAGAAGTTTATTTACACCAAGCCCTCGCCGCGCGCTTCACTGAACCAGGCAGTGAAAGACTCGCTGACAACATTGCCCCTCTCCCCGTGTTGAATAACGTGTTGAAGGGAAGCTTACCTTTGTACTGCAGCGAGTTGGCGGTCCTTATTTTTACGGTACCGCTAATGGACTCTCCCGGACCGTAAACCACTTTGTTGTTGGTAAAAGTGATATCAAATTCTTGAAGCTTTCCCATGGCTCCTTTCCGCTCGGCTACTCCGCCGCTCTGCGGTGCGCGAGGAGGAGACGCAGCGCTCTCACCTGCTGCCGCGAGCCCCCGCTTAGAGACCAGTGACGTCACATTGACATCCCGGTGAAAGTAATGGGAGGGATGAGAAGTGATGTAGGCCACCCTGTGGTTTATGGACTGAAAGTGAACGGGTCTCATTTAATTCAGTCGCAGGATTATTGGGGGTGAAATTCTCACGAACCGAAGCCGAACTAAACAAATTGCCTTTGATGAACTGAATATTCCTCTCCCTGAACACATTATAGGCTTTATGCTTTTGTGTTTTATGTGGCTGTTGTCCTTCTGTTTATTTTTCATTAATCCTTGTCTTGTCTTCCTTTCAAAATTGAAAATCAACACGTTTCGACGCTTTTAGCCGTTTTTACTGTTTTCTTACGTTTTTGTCCCTTTTTTCAACACGTTTGAACCTTTTTTTCAACACTACGTAACACTAACTTACTAGCTTTAGTTTTATCCTACAGTTATTTTTGGAATTCATGGTCAGTAAACCTCATTTATAGGAAAGTATACCTAATGTTTGAGTTAAAAACGTAGAAATTAGGAATTATTAAGCCTAGAATAAAGAAAGTATGTTGATGGATGGTATTTCAAGCGGTGTATTGACTTGTTACAGAATCTATTTTTCAAACTTTGTAAACTTTATTTTTTTGAGGGGAACTAGTATCATAAATAAAATAAGACCCCAGGCATGACAAATACATGTTCTTAGTTTTGTTCATCCTTAAGATACGTTTGGCCATAAAGCTACTAATTACCAAAAGGATCCTTATACCTCTTACCCAGTCTACCTAAAAGTTAAACAAATACTTTAAATACCAAGTTACAGTTTCATGCCAGACTGTCACAGTATTGGCCAGAATGTTACTTCACACTTTCTGGGAAACTTTGTACATTATGTACTGTACATTCCCTGCCAGTATTCCCAGCCCTCATCAGGCCACACAGTATCTTTTGGTACTGCTGGCTGGATTCATCTCCGTACAATGTGTGAAGTTTTTTTATGCTAGAATACTCGCTGATTGATTAAAAATATGCAAAATATAAGCACAAAACTGAAAACAAAGTGTGTTAGTCTTTGACACAGCGAGCCTTCTCAGGACCCTTTCTCCACTTTATTTTCTGAAAGTGCATGCATTGGGTCCACATTCAGCAAGGTGGAGACATGGTCCTGTTGGGGACTAGTCACACCCAGCTGTCTCAATTTACACTGTTACAATGAGTTCCCTTTTAAAAACAGGAAGCCCGAGGCCTACTAAACAAAACAGATGAGCTTTCATGAGACTGGTTGAGGCACACTTCCTGTTAGTAAGAGCTCTATGTTGACCTTTAGGGGACAAGAAATCGCTAGTGTTTAGTATTAACAGGGACATATGGAGAAATAGGTTGGCCGTGAGTCGTTCATGTCCATAGTGCGTTGTTGCATTGTGGGACAAAAGTGTCCATCAACATCACAATCTGAGTAGTTTCAGTCTTCAGGCTGGTATTTTCATTTCACCCACTAAATGCTCCAAACACAATTTAAATTAGCAAGAAAATGTCTCACACTATTTCGCACGGCTTAAACACACTTCCTGTCTCTGACATCTGTCCTCTCTCTCTCTCTCTCTCTCTCTCTCTCTCTCTCTCTCTCTCTCCATCCACTCACCAAGCTGCTAATATTTTACGGTTGCCACGTTACTGCCTGTATCCATGGAAATCTGGTGCCAGACCATACGATCTCGTATAAAAAATTTTTTTGAAAAGAAATGCACGTGTTTTTGTTTTTTTGTTCACTCATGTTGCAAAAACCTCCCGTCCACCAGCTTGAATACTGAGTCATTTTGACACTGCGAGTGTGAAAGTGAGAGGATCATATGTCAGGAAGTAACAGGATGAGATGTTGACACCATATGTCAGGTGCACTGAGCATCATGCTGACGTGAATCCATGCCAGGGCTGAGAGGAGAATGACAGCCTCATTCATGTCTTTCCTGCCTGCAAACCTTGTTCTGTGTGTGGATTCAAGGGTGTAGCTTTCATTTTAGCATTGGGGCATATTATAAACGGGGGTTCGGGGGTCCTCCACCAGAAAAGTTTGAGCGTCAAACGCTTTACTTTTCTATATTATTCTTATGCAACAATTTATGGTGCAAATAATGGGTGGGGTATAAAATCGATACAGCACAGTATTGTGATATTTACAGTGGCAACATTATATTACTACATCGATACACAGACGCCCAGTATCAGTGTTTTATTATAAATGTGCTGTAAATGTCAGTTTGTCCCATTTTGCAGCAATGAAACTGAAGTGAGATGAACAAACAGAGAAATGTATCTTTTTAGATAAAACAGATGTTGATAGAGTTTCCTTTTGGGTCATCATTTGAAATTAGAAGTTGGAAAAAAGGTTTCAAATTGCATCATATATCTCAGAATGCTGCATTACAACATAGTATCGTGGCATAAGTATAGTGATGATATCGCATCGGGAGGCGATTGGGGATTCCCACCTCTAGTGCAAATGCTTTTTATTCACGTACAGGAAATTATCATTTGCCTGTATTTTTTGCAACTTTGTGCATATTCAAAACATAACACGTGTTTGAGATTTTTTATTTTTTTAAGGAATCATGTATTTCTAATCAACAAATCTGAAGAGGATGTAACCTTGTCAACGCCTGAAGCTGCAGTTTAAAGCTCCATAGAAGACAACAATTTCACAAGAAATGACATCTTTTATGTAATGATGTTATAAAGTAGACACAGTTCTTGTTTTCCAGACGTTTTGAGCCCCCTGAACGGTTGTTTGTATCTCTTTTAGGGAGTGGGTTGACTTTCATTTTGAGGGGGACAAATCTACCTCTTCTAAATACTGGAGAGACCTGTCCCCTGCATCCCCCCCGAAATCTACGCCTATATGTAGTTTAATGCTCCATGATTCTAAACCACATGTCATTCATTGTTCTTAAAGACACTCTGACCGTGGGTCGCGGGTTCTTCCCACTGCTGAAGTACTATTAACCCTTTTGTTGTCTTTCTCTCAACATGAAGAAAACTCAAAAATCTCCAGTGCCAATCTCCATTGGCAATGGAGATGAGAACCACACCAGTGCCTCCACCTGCTGGAAGTCATGTGTCACACTGCTGCTGTGTGTTCCGCCCAGATGATTGCTGTCTGAAGTTATTTAGCTGAAAATCAAATAGAGAATTATCTTATAGATGCAATCACGAGATGGAAATCACTAAATGTTTTATTTTTTTTAAAAGAAATAGCTCATAAATTGATATGTACTTATATAATGTGAGCATCAATATGGCTGCTTTAAGGAACACTTTCAACATAATGTATATGATGAGAATATGATGATAAACAATAAGAGAATTTACTTTTGGTTGAGTTGACCTATAACTCAAAATCTCAACTTTAACAGCCTTATAAACCTACAAAAGAAAAGAAGATCAAATATGTCTTACTATTACAACAAACAGACAGTATTAAAATATATTTTACAGTATTGATGTTTCAATGTAATGCCCAAATCTAGTTTAAACCTGTTCATTTTTTATTTTTTACACAGGCTTACTTACTTAGCACTCTTTTTTGAATTGCAGTTAGTTAGTACTTCAAACCTGTACTTAAATATAAAAAAACACATTTATGTTTAACCCTTGTGTTATCCTCGGGTCAAATTGACCTGTTTCAATGTGTTTTATATCGGAAATATTAGATTTCTTTCAACTAAATTGCCCAATAATAAAATGGATGATTATATACATCATTCGTCAGGTAAAATTAATGGTTACTTTCATTGAACTTTTGGGGTGTTTTGTTTAGTCTTATCAAATTTTAATTCTTTTTTTTGAATTGTTTCAAAACAGTATTCGGACTAAACTTTGACATCTACCCATCTTTGATCCACTCAACATCCTCTGATCTCAACTGTTAGTCAAAATAATTCATACTTTCTGCCTTGTTGACTAAAAACATATGTATAATTTGATATAAATGAGGTTTGTTGACCATGAATTCCAAGAATAAGTGTAAAACCTATTATTAAACATGCTCCGGTTTTAAAAAAAGCGCCAAAAGCTGGAAAAAGTGACAAATAAATCAGAAAAAAAGACAAAAACATAGGAAAAGCACAAAAAAAAAAAAAATTTGACCTGGAAGGAAGAGTTCATGGTTAACGAGAAGACAACACAAGAGTTAAAACAAAATATATAAAAAAAGGGATGTACCTTATAGTTTGAGATTAGTACTAACGTCATCAGGTCACTCCTGTCACATTTCCACAAGTACCAAACTAGACAGGCAGAGAATCTTAATCTTCCTTTGTATGAAACATACCGTGGTCAACATTCTATCAAAGCTGGTGTTATTTTGGGGTATGAAAATATACATTTAATGGATTCCTCAGAGTGATTATCTATATATGAAAAAAGATGTAAAAAATGCTTTTCTATCCAAAATCCCTCTTAGAGACTGTTGTTTAATACATAAACTACTTCTGTTTCTCTGCATGTATTTCTCTTTTATGGAAACTTTTTAACCCTTTACTTCAAATATCCCCGTGATTTTGTAAGGAGAGGCAAGGTAGCTTTATTTGTACAGCACATTTCAGCAACAGGGCAATTCAAAGTGCTTTACACAAAATCAGTTAAACAGATAAAACACAAGTATCCTCAAAAACAAAATCAGTTAAACAGATAAGTGTAAACTTGAGACCAACTTCACACTGATTAGTCAATGTTAGTGCTACCCTTCGTGATCACCCTCAGTGTCACTACCCTTCACGACTCTATTTTAAGAGACGTTACCTTTCGTCTTTGTAAGACTACATTTTGGTCTCTCCCTTGTTGTTGCAGGTTTTAACCACAACCTCACACGTATTTCATATTTCTTCATGTGTGACAGAAACTTACATACAAACTCACACACAAGTAAGCACCGTTATGTTTTTGTTATCTGTTTTTTTTACTGCGCCCAGAGTAACAGTTACCACAGGTTTTATGAAACAATGAGTCATATCAATGCAGCATGATATGTAGGCTCAGAGGAAAAATTCTGAAAGAGCTGCTGTAGCTACAAACATATTAAACCTATCGATTTCTCATTTATAAGGACATTTCCTATCTGTGCACATGGGAATGTATTTATAACATGGACACAACAATAAATATCAATTTTTTCAAGTATCCCAGGCAGATGTTTGTATCTACATATGACTATGTACCTTCCTCTTAGTTACTTTCGTCTTGGTTTTCTGACTCCAACAGACAGGTGCTTGCGATGATCCTCGTCACGGCGTACGGGTCGCAGTTTGCTGCAGGCCGACGGTCCTCGAAGTAGCCTTTCTTCTCTTGGCCCACCTGGCGAGGGATGCGGATGCTGGCGCCTCGGTTGGCCACCCCGGCAGAGAAGTCGTTGATGCTGGAGGTCTCATGGAGCCCTGTGAGGCGCCTGATGTTGTCCTTCCCTCCATGTGGGTCGTACACGCGGATGTGCTCGGCGTGTTTTTTGCTCAGCTTCTCGATGGCCTGCTCGATGTACCTGTCATCAGAGAGAAACAAGGTTGGAAGGTTGTTGCAGTGATTGTCTGCAGATGAGTTTTGTCTTTTTAAAAAGTAAAATGATGAAAGTTTCAGAACTTAGACGGACAGTGCATGCTATTGTTGATGTAAAACATCTTTATTATCATTATTATTATTTAAGTTACAGAATTCAAGGTTCTAGGTTTTGGCTAGAAAGAATGTTAAGTATAGTAATTACTTAAAAAACGAATCCATGATCTGAAACTCCAGAGAAATGTCAAAGGAGTGCATGCATGTCAATGTAAAATGTGAAAATCTTGCTAGTTATAGAAGCTGGAGTGTGTTAGGTCTTTATCAGCGGAAGCACAGAACTAAAAATGGTCAAAATAAGCACACAAAAAGTAAAGTACATGTACACTACACCTGGTTTCTCTTTATGGCACTGAGATTTGATTTTGTTGTATTGTATGGAATCAAAAAGTGAATTAGTTATAGAGATTTATGATCATGCTAACACAATGAGAGCCGTGTTTTAGCAGCTATGACTGACACCATTTATTAGAAAATTATTTCTAGATCAACTTTAACCTAAAAAACAGGGGCAGACATAATGTTTTGCATCCTTTAAATCCACACGCTGCAAAAAAAAAAAGAAAAAAGAAAATTCCACTGTATTTTTGTCACTTTTGGTAGACAAAATACTCCAATATGAACAAGATTCAACTCATAAGACAATGTTGACGAGGTGTGTCATTAATATTGCATTGGCTGGAATAACTGAATCCAAAAAATAGGGATTTTAAGGGTGTTATCATTTATTAAATGTGACGAAGACATGAGTTACTGTCGTTCCAAGCTTCAGAGGACATATTTACTCACTGCAGTCCTCCTTCCTCTCTCATCTGTTTGGTGCTGACATTGGTGTGGCAACCAGCACCGTTCCAGTTGCCCTTTATTGGTTTGGGGTCCAGTGTAGCAACAACCCCAAAATCTTCACTCACACGATGCAGCAGGAAGCGTGCAACCCACAGATGGTCGCCCATCTCGATACCCTCACAGGGACCCACCTGGAACTCCCACTGAAGTGAGAAGATGTCAAACAAAAATGAACAAAGAACTAGAGTTCACGTTGACTGCATGGTTGTGCCAACGAGAAAACATTTTCGATCCACAGCGTGTGTTAGAAGAACGGTGACACTTGCCTGAGATGGCATAACTTCAGCATTGGTGCCATAGATTTTGATCCCTGCATAGAGACAGGCCTTGTAGTGGCACTCCACTATGTCCCGGCCATAAGAATGGTCTGCCCCCACCCCACAGTAGTAGGGTCCTTAAAGAGGGGGACATGATGGGGAAGCTTGTTAAGACAAAAAAAAGACATAAACCTGTACCAAAAAATATAATTAAGATGTTCTTTATTAGTCCCACAAGGGGAAATTACAATTTACACTGTTGTTAAATTACACACAGGCCTGAACTACACACACATGCTCAGTATCTATACATGCACTGATGGAGAGATGTCAGAGTGTGGGGGCTGCAGTTGGGAGTTTGGTGCCTTGCTCTAGAGCACCTTGGCAGTGCTGGCAGCGCTCCAGCTACCAGTCCACCACCATACTTTGGTCCGTATGTGGACTTGAACATGCGACCCTCCGGTTCCCAACACAACCCCCTACGGACTGACCTACTGTCACCCCAAAAGCTATCGTGCGTGGAGCTACCTTATCAAGTAAATACCTTATAACTTTGGACTTTTACAAACACTTTTAAATAATGAAGAAAGCAGTTATTACATATTTAAACAGTATTACATCTTTCAATAGTTCTTCCACATGAAGGTAGCGAATAAAGGAGGAGAGAGACTGACAAGCGATTCACCTTGGGGTGCTGGGAATCCATTTCGGGGCCAACTGTACGGATGTCCATCGACTCCAAAGAGCGTGTACTCCTGCTCCATGCCAAACCACATGCGGTGCTCTTTAACCTCCTCCATCACTTTGTTGCAGCTCGCTCGATGGTTAGTTTCTACACAGTGAAAGAAGAGCAGTGAGTACAACTGGCTGAATGAACAGTAAAGCACTGACACAAAGATCCCAGATGTACCTGCAGGTAAGCGGTTGTATTTGAGGACCTCACAGAGGACCAGTTTGTTGGGGTCCAGGGTGAAGGGATCCCTGAACATGCGCACTGGGATGAGGTACATGTCACTGTTGGAGCCTTCGGACTGGTATGTGCTCGAGCCATCGAAGTTCCACTCAGGAACATCTGACGAGACACATAGATTTGGGGGATTTCCATGTTTTCCAGTCAGTTGAAGAAGGAAAGGAAGGGAGAATAAGGACAAAGAAAGGAGAAAGAACCCAAAAAGGAAAGGATAAAGGACATGTTAAAGTTGTAACCATTAACGTCTTTATTTTTTTGAGACCCAGCAGACACCGATTTGGAGTTGTGTTCCTGTCCATCTAATGAAGGTTAGCTCTTGTTTTTAACTCTTTTTTGTGTTTTTTTGGGAGAGAGATTTCTGTCTTTTCTAGCTCACCAGCCAGTTGATAACCTTCAGCTGAAGAAAGAAAAACTGAAAGAAAACTGGATTGGACCAGGATAATGTGTTGTCTTTGCAATGTAGGTGTGTAAACTTCCTCAAATTTCATATTCATACTTTGTTTCCACATCCTCATTTTTATTTCTGAATAATTTGTTCACTCATCGATAAACATGCCTCAAACACGCACGCACGCACGCACGCACACTCACACACACTTTGAGCCTTTTAATTGTACTGGTTTTAACTCATATTTGAGACTTGTGGTTTATGGGGGACATGCATCTTAAATAACCATTAAATAAACGTATTAAAGCCCTAATTGTTCACTTAAGAGCAGACTCAATAGTTTTTACCCGTTTAACAAACTAACTCTATGCATATTTTACCTTTATCTTGGTTTGAAAAGTGTAAGAGGAATGGAATAAAATGGTGAAAAATGACACCATTTAACATTGAGTTATAGGTAAAACTATACTATAACAACAGATCATAAAAGAGGACATTTACCTTCTATACTTTTTGGCACACAGTCCAGGGTTCGGGTCTTGTTGCGAAGGCCCTCTCCGGTGCCGTCGATCCAGATGTAGGTGACCTGGCACTTGTCTCCCTGCGACAGGCTCATGTACTGCTGGTACACGGCCTTGTTGAGGCGGGAGCTGAGCGACACCGATGCCATGGTAGCCTTTAATCAGAGAGGCACAATGACGTCTGTTATCACATTTTGTGACAGGTTAGCTCTCAGGTTTATGTCCAAAGTTTTCCACTAAAAGGTGAGGTAGGTAAGATGTATCCAATTAACTTTCTGTCACATCTGCTGAAACTGACCCTAAATCCTGGATCGTCGCAATCCAACCTACAGCACCTCTAATTTATCCATGCTCTACACTGGATCAGTCACTTCTTCAGGTACCTGCTCATTATCTAACTTCTTTTTATCATTCCAAAACCTGAATACTACTGTTCATAAGTCCACAGCTCTTTTAGCTTCATATACACTTTTAGGCATGCTGTACACACTGCCACATCCACCTACCTTTTGTATATAAAGCAACCTGTTACATTAATTATTCTGTATTTATTCCAGTTTGTCCTACTTTGTCCAGCTTTGCTGTCCTTGTTTCAAGCTGTTGGTCTATTCCTGTAAAGTATACTGAAAGCAACAACTACAAATAAACGGAGTTAACTTCCTGCTATGTGTCGGTACGGCTCCATGGTGAAAACAGACTAGTAGGCTAATTATGTTTTCACCCTGGATCGACTCAGCAGGGTTTATGTTTGCTAGGGAGAGAAACACGCAGAGCCTGAATACACGTAGAATCAGAAAGGTTCACGCAGCTTGAGGTCTATCACAATCAAAGAATGAGCCAAGTTGTCCAACTACTCTCATCAGACTCACCATCCCTTCTGCTCATGTCAGAGAAACTGATTCAACAAATGAACTCAAATGTTTGTATGTACACCAAGTTACACAGATTTGTTTTAAAAAAAATGAAATAAAAAAAAATACAACACACATTATATTACAATATTGTAATTGTTAGTACAAAGATACTTACTGTGTTAAAAGGTGAATTCAGGGGAAGTCAAGGGACAGCTTCAGACAACCTGTTGTGTGTGTGTGTGTGTGTGTGTATGTGTGTGAGTAAGTAAGTGACGGGCACAAAACCTGCTTGCGGTATTTAACTGGAATACAAACGCTGATGACACAGGCACACATGCTCACGTGTCCTTGAAGTAACATGACACTTCTGGAAGTAGGTGTAGCCAAAACACAGAGACAGTTTGATGTTTCCATAAGACATATCAGATCCATCATGAGTCTGACTTTAAGCAAAAGCATTCAAATCTGTGACAGTGTTTAAACCGTGCTGCTTCTCTTCTGTGGAAACAAAAAAATTACTCAAGTAGTAAGTTACATCCATTCTGTAGTATACTGTCTGCACACTGAAAACATTTCAATAACTTATCTCAGCCAAAATCAACCCATTTTGTCCCGTATATATATATATATATATATATATATATATATATATATATATATATATATATATATATATATATATATATATATATATATATATATATATATATATATATATATATTAAAAAGCCAGACAAATTTTGATTGCACAGATTGTTGCACAGATAACGCTGAGGCGGACATACACTCCCAAGAGAAATAGCATGAACACCCACCTGTGCCAGAGAGGCCATCTGCTGATAGTGTCTGACTGCTGTTTGCTGAGCTGAGAGTCTTCCTGCTCACTGAACACAATTAGAGACTAGAAGCTGCTCATGTGCTCAGTTTCCGTCAGGTTAGCTGTCCTGAGATCGGGCAGGAGGGCAGAAATTTAACAACTCCAAAGTGTATGATGTGTGCACAAAGCCGGCCAAAGTTAATGCAAGCTAAGCTGCCTAAAGGGCCCAGTCATCAGGGGTCCTTACAATGGTGCTGGAGGGTAAAAAAAGACAACAATATCCCTGTTTTGATTGGACAAGCTTTCGAAAAGGTGATAGAAACCCACAAAGCCAATAATATCTTCTAACTATGCTCGTTACCGGCCGCAACAGCGACGCTGGTCTTGTTTTTACCTTGTGAGTCTGTGTCATCATGGTGTGAGTCCTTTGCCAGATGTCTACATGTCTGTCTGTCACTCTGTTGAAGTGTAATTGATGATAAAAAAATATTCGTTTTAGAAGAAGCTGTAAAACGGTTACTGAGTAATATTCTTTCTGTGACGTATGACACACTACACACATTCCTCTCGAGCGTATCATCTGGGTGCCCGTGTTTTGACGGAAGTCAGAGGAACCAGAGGGGTCAAAGGTCTTATGACATCGTTAAAATTAAATCTGATTTATCTGGGTTGGTGGAAACCTTTAGTACACAGCTCAACAAAGTATATAACATATAGTTGTTGCTAGACTTTTTAATGGTGAAATGTTACATCTTGTACCTTTAAGTTGGTTTTAGAGTAACCTTTGATTCTGTATGTTGTATTGTGTCTATAATAGACTGACTTTTGTATGTGTTCTTGGCGATGAAGATGATTCATGAAAGGTTGGCAGCTAAAATTCAAGTTCTGTTTTTGTTTTTTCAGTACTTGGGTGTGTGTGTTTGTTTTGGGCGTGTGTGTCTGTTCACCAATTTAATTAGGGCAGAGCATAAAAGCAGACAATGGGAGTCCCATCAGCGGGTATCAGATTATAATTCTGAACATATTTCTGCCGGTTTGACTCAAGGCGTCATGTCAACACCCTCAGTTCCCCTCCCTTTGATGTCAATGGTTAACAGTAAAAAGGGATGGCTTGTGTAATAGGTAAATTCCTCACAATCACAAGGAACAACTAACTTGACGCGCAACTTTATACACGGTACATAAGATTATTTTCCTTGTTGTGCAACATTCCAGTTGGACTCAGGATAACCAGGACGGGTTTAGTATGTAGCTAACCAGACATGATTATAAACAACACAAACTGTAAGTCCACCCTCATCATGTAAGATGGAATGAAAGTTATCTAGCTCAGCAGTTGGTTTTATTTTTAATGTTGATAGAGGATATATCTACCTCTGAAAGCTCTAGGCTCACCCTAATACATCCACACCAATACTGAGCTGAGTTTGTGCTGTTTAAAGCATTGAACAATCACATTTGTACATTTGCTATACACCGCTTGCTCTTGGGGGAATTATTGGAATTGTTATTGTCTTTGTAAATTATTTTGCGTTCTAGACCTACTCTATCTGTAGAGTGTCTTGAGATAACTCGTTATGAATTGAATGCGTCTTTTGAGAATCCTTAGAGATAGGATGAGACGCTCAGTCATCCGTGAGGAACTCTGAGTACAGCCGCCTCTCTTTTACGCTGAAATGAGAGCGGAGGTGGTTCTGGCATCTGGTAAGAATTCCCCCTGGGTGCCTCCCTAAGGAGGTGTTCCAGGCTAGTCCAGCTGGAAGGAGGCCTCGGGGAAAGACTCAAGACTAGGTGGAGAGACTGGTGGTGCATCTCAGTTCCCTGTTCCCTTAAGTCGTTCTGTCCCTCTTCCGTGAAGGACGTCTCACAGCTCTTATTTCTGCCCCGAGGAGCGAGCACCGAGGAGGGATCACCGAGGAGCTGTGAGCGAGGATGCAAGAGAGCAGCCGATGCTACCTCCGCCCATACAGCTGACTAATGAATGAGACGCATCAGAGGAAAGGACGTCTCATCCCTGTCAAAGCTCGTTTCCTTTCTCCTCCGATGATTTCCTCGCGTCTCTCTGTGCTTCCTCGGTGGGATAGACGCGAGGAAGGGAGGCAAGTGGAGGAGCCTGGGATGCAATTTAAGGACCTGGGATTCAGCATTTACCTCTACCCTGGCCTGTGAACACCTCGGGATCCCCCAGTCAGAGCTGGGTAATTTGGCTCGGGGAAGGGAAGTTTGGGGTCCTCTGCTAGAGCCGCTGCCCCCGCAACCCGAACCCAGATAAGCAGATGAAGATGGATGGTTGGAAAAAAAACAAGATAATGTGCAGTGACCACAGATTTTAATTGGACTATAAGACAAGGAACTCACAAAATAATTTGAGTCTCACTGCAATAGGATTTTTTTTTAACCATCTGCATCTTTAGAGGCCACCTGCTGGATTGGGGTCCCAGACCTCAGCAGAGCCTTATTCACAGTAATCGCTGCCACTCATTAAGCAGATTCTGCTGCTGATGTAAGCTTGGCCCGGTACGCTGCCATTCAAGTTATTCTAAAGCAAGTGTCCATAGTTTCTGTCTTTATTAGGCTTTTCTCACAATGCGTCCGCTCTTCCTCAGGTCCCCCCTTCCTCTGTCGGGCCGGAACGACTGGCTGCTTGTCCTCCATGCTCCCCGACACACCTGGGCGCTGAGGAGGAAGCACACGTGATGAAGAACTGTTAAGAAAACGTAGCGGTTGCATGTGATAATGACCCGAGCAAGTCCCATTAACATGAGTAAACTAGAAAAACTACTAAGTGAGCCTCTGAGACTACAACATTTGTTTACTGAGGTCCAGACTGAAGCTCCCTCCATTCTCAAATGGGTTTCTCATCTAGACAAAAGGTACAGCTAACAATACAACTTACACTTATAAATGTGCTTTATTTTGTTACATGACTTCATTTACTTTTCATGTCAGCTATTTTTTGATTTGTGTCCTGCTAAATGTCTTTTCACCCAGGTAAGGTGACACAACGATTGTTATTGTTTGAGGCTTTGCCTCCTTCCATGCGCTGCTTAGACTGTGTGGAACACTTTAAAACTCAGTTGAAAACTCTGCTTTTTAAAGAGGCTTTTAACTAGATCGTAGGGTGGTTAGGCTGGTCTTATGTGTGCGTGTTATTCTTTTGTTTTTATGATGTATTGTATTTATGAGAATTATTAAATGCTTTTGTTGTGAAGCACTTTGTGATCTTCATCTGAGAAAAGTGCTATACAAATACATTTTACTTACTTACTTACTATTGTTGGCATGATGTCTGGTGACACAACCCCCAACAATACCCATCATCTCAGAGCTATAAATAGGTTACATGTCAGCAGTGCAAAAACATATTGGTATATTATCTGCATCCAGATGTTATACACACACACACACAAACACCTCGTGCGCAGTAGAGGTCCAGCTGTACGTTTTCGGGGCATGGAGCTCATCTTTCGGTACTGCACCAAGCCGCAGACCAGCTCGTGCGCGATCATCACGTACAGCAGGAAGATGAGCACGGCGGGATCCATTCAGCCGCGCGCGCCGCTGGATGACTGGATGAGAGCCGGCTAGTGCAAAAACAAATGGTCCAGATGAGAGGCAACAGCTCCGGGCTGCAGACAGCGGAGGCTGGCGGTCTGCTGAAGGACAAAGGCTGATCGATGATGAGGAGGGAGACGGGGTCCTCGTGGCCACGTTGCCCCCCCCCCGAGTCCACTCTAACGTAAGGCACTTAAGTCGCGAGACACAAACGGCTGCTGCGGTGGGCTACCAGCCCGTGACAACACACCATCTCTGAAGTCCCTCCGACAGAAAATGGTGTTTTTTCCCCTGGCAACAGTTGCCAGTCTCGGTGACAGCAGGGGACATCGGAAGTTGTTGCCGTAGTGATGTGACCGTTGCTAAGGACATAATGCCGTCATCCCTTCTTCCTAAAGATGAACGAGGCTTTTGACCATAGCGGAGCGCGCAGGGAGAGACCAATCAAGATCACGTGACTGCTAGAGGTTACCATTCATCCTCTGACGCTGGATGCGACCATTGATTCTTTCAGTTATCTTTATTGAGTCATTTTTTACAATACATCATCAACTGATAAGCTACATATTTTGTCCAAGAATTTGTATAATATGCAATATAGTAGCTTATAGTAGAGAGACACAACGTATTAGAATGAAACAGAAAAGCAAGTACATCTTCAAAATTGAGAGGACATAACTAGAAAATGTTTAGTACAATTAATTGGTTAATTAGTTAGTCCATATTCAAAAGTCTCACTTTCTGTGTGATGGACATTGAACTAATTTTAAGCAAACACATTTCAGTTTTCACATTAAAGAACTTATGACTGACACGATTCTGTAAAAATTCTATAACCAAAAGACCTATAGATTTTCAGAGAATGTGATTTCAGCTCCCATTTTTCATACTATATGCAATTGTGTTCAAAATAGTAGCAGTGTTGTGTTCACTTAGTGAGGTGATTGATTCTGTGAAGAATCAGGTGTCAGTTATGGCCCATATTTAAGGAAGGAAGGAGCCAAATGTTGAGCATGCTGGTTATAGTGCATTTCACACTGAAATACTCAGCAAAATGGGTCGTTCCAGACATTGCTCTGAGGAACAGCGGACTTTGATTAAAAAAATGTTGATTTGGAGAAGGGAAAACATATAAAGAAGTGCAGACAATGATAGGCCGCTCAGCCAAAATGATTTCAAATGCCTTGAAATGACATTTAAAGCCTGATTGACGCGGGGAAAAACGTTCAACTCCCATTCCAATGGATCAAAGAACAACCAAAATGGCAAAAGCTCAAACAATAATGGGCTTCAGAAAAATCAAAGAAGACTTAAAGTCACCTGTGAGTACTGTTACGATCAGAAGAAGGCTGTGTGAAGCATTCCGTACTCCTTTCAATTACAGACTCAATTCCACAGAATGAGCAGCATGCGCGTCATGACTGTTGGCTCTGTTGGCTCTCTATGACTCTACAACACTTCCTAGGAAATCATTTGGCATGTAGACATACAACTTCTACCAAAAATATGATTAGTGAAGTTAATGATGTTGGACTGCTATTATTTGAACAAAACTGTAAATTTACATAAATATCCACAATGTACAGTTTAATAACGGCCTGTTTATGGCTCATGATGCAGTTATTTTTATCCCCATATACTGTATGTAGACCATTTACTGTTAGACTGAAAAAGTACACTGACCAAGTTTTTCAATGCTTAACTTTAATTTGTTTATCACCGGAACTCTATTAGATCTTGTTTCAGAGTGGAGTAAAGTTAACCCAAGACATCCTGAACAATACATCCATCCTACAGACTTTTTCCAAACATCAGCATTACAATTCAACTTCCTCTATACCCTCCCTCTTTTCAAGGTTTAACCCGTTAGTTAAGAGTCTTTTTCTTTCTCCAGACTTCCTACTTCTTCTCCTTTCTTGTAAAACTGGCTCCACAACCTTCCATACGTTGGGGGGGGCTTGTGACAGACGGATTAAGGCAGAGATATTAAAGTAAACAAACTTTTATTCCTTAATGTGAGTCGAGCTCTTCCCCCAAAATTCAACTTCATCGTGTCTTTCATTAGACCGTCCTTGCCTGCTCTTTATACCCTTTGCCCCCAGCTCATGCTTCCTTACAGATCCAAATTGGATCCTAAGTCTCCATGCAACCATTTTTGCCATTCATAGGTGATGCCCAGTCTCGAGTTAAAGAAAGTTAAACTAATTTTCGTGTCACGACACCTTAGACGTTCACCTTCTGACTGCCGAGTTCCCATCCAGGCAGAGAGCCGTGACCCTCCTGAGGGCTCCACTGGAATGAAGGGAGCTGCGTCGACTAGGCCTTTATCACTGTTTCAGTATGTGGGCTGTGCATAGGTTTTGTGTGTGTGAGTATGTGTTTGTGTGTGTGTGTGTGTGCGTGCCATGTAAGAGTGACACAAGCAGTTCTTCTGCTGTGATATCACCCTATTTTCACAAAGCCACCTTTAGGTGACAGGACCACCACTCTTGCCGCCTCACTCCACCTCCACCTCTCTGAAATCCGCAGAGACCTGCAGAAACACAAGAAGAAGAGTAGAGCCGTCAGTGAGAACAACCACACAGTAGTTTGTCCATGAACTGGCCGTTCGTGTTACAGTCTTCTTCTGGTTTTAAGAATCAGCTTGGGGTCCTCTGCTGGAGCTGCTGCCCCTGCAACCCGTCCCCATATTCACAGTACTCACCGCCAAAACTGGCAGTATGGAAGAAGATCTTAATTATGAAATCAAAGAACAAAGAGAACAAGTTTCACTTTTCTTTTTAGGTTGCCTGTCCACATACCTTTGGTCCATGACCCGTAGTTCCAGTAAAGGGAAGTCTTAATACGGCACCAGCCTATATAATGCCTCCGTGCACCGAGCCAGTTCCTCAGTCTTGCCCCAACCGTACGTGAATATTTTAGTTACAATAACAAATTGAATATTTACAACAGCATCATCAGCATCAGACAGCTGTTTTAGCAAACAAGCTCTACACACACACACACACACACACACACACACACACAGTCTGTCTGTCTGTGTCCTGCCGAGAGTTATTCAATGTGTTTTTTCCCTTCACATCCACTAAAACCTCACATTCTATTATTCCTCTCAGCAAATATCACAAACTGCTTTTCTGCTATCTTTAAGATTGTAGTCCTGCATTGCCAGACCTTCCTCCACAGCTGTGCGGAGGAGGGTCTGGCCAGTCCACAAAGCATTCTGGGATGGGAGAAAACCGTGCTCTGGTTTATTGGCGTTTCATGTTGTGTTGATTCTTCTAAGGGTTTTAGAAAGAGCTATTTTGAGACTAGCATAAAAGTGCCCCTAGCTCTTCCATTCAAAAGGCCATTTGACTGAAAAACAAAAATACGGCAAATCCTAAAAGTGGCACTTCCATTGTAAATACTGTATGCTTTTATACGAAAGTTTGACTCGGGTACATTGACAAAAAGACCATAAGTTGCATTTTGGCGAGAGTTACGCTTTAAACCAATCACAATCGTCTTGGGCGGTGCTTTGCAACAGAAAACTCTGATTGGACAGACAGTCTAGCTAGCTGTCTGGATTTATCCTGCAGAGATCTGGGGAGCAGTTAACTATAGTCCTCAGAAATCTACCGGAGTTTAGAATGTCAACACAAAAAATGCGGAAGGTAACGGACATCCGGCTGAAAAGAAGGACATTTGGCGAAATTTCCTACGTCAACGTGGCAATCGAGGAAGTGGAAAGTGGTGGATATAGATCACTACAATCTTCTTAAAAAGGTCCTGCACAAGCATATTTGACAGTCAAATAATGAGCCAGATGACTAATTTAGTTATCATGAAAACAAAAGTGAAATGAAAGCTGTCATAAAGACTTTTGAAATTCTCTCTAATCAAACCTCTCACTGAAATGTGAAAGAGCTGCTGATGCCCATCCCACCGAGAAGCACTGCTTGGATCTGCAGCTTCAGTGGCTTTGAGCTCACTGGCTACAAGGAGAGTGAACGATACTAATTTGAATTCAACAGGTGAAAACCATAGACTGTATGTGAAGACTGAACACACACATCCACGTCAGCCCACTGCACAAAAAGGAAGCAAACGTTTTGCTGCCATCTTGTGCTGTCGACGTTATGTGGAGCCAGAGTCTCAGTAGTAAACCTCGGTTCTAGAACATCTGGATCAAAGTCCCGCCCATACACCTGCCAGACTGTGAGCACTATCACGGCTGTCAATCACGATGCATTGTTTTTAAAGCATTAAAAGAACTAATTTAAACCAAACACTTGAACAAACAGTGTGATAATAACTACCTAAAATGACAGAAACCATCTTTGGGTAATAATTAATTTATTGTGCACTATTGTGTTGATTTTTTTGTTTGACTCATGTCCCATCCACTAACAAAGAGGGGCAGCATTAAGGACGTAGACCTATCCGATGGATGGGTGTAAAGATTCACCGGTACAAGTCCCATCGTGTGAAATGTGATTTATGAATAAACTTGACTCTAGTGGTAAAGGAAACATTAGTGCAGCTTTAAATCACAGATATTTAACTGTACCTACACAGTACATGTGAATAGAAATAAGGACATTACCTCCCCACCAAATGAAATAACACATTACAATGAAAACGTGGTGTACACTCACCGAGACGTTATTGAACCCAGCTGCCATCGGATGGTTTTGCGGTGGTAGAACTGTCACACGGTCCTCCTGAAGTTAACCCACGATCAATCATTAACCAGACACATTACAGAAAAGATGATTCTGCTAGCTACATTAAAGCTAAAATCAAAACAAAATTGTCAAACGTAGGAATGTTTATGGCTGATATATTAACAGTGGTTGGTTGGTTATTTTAGAGCAGATCTTCAACCGGGGGTCCGGGACCCCTATGGGGTCCTCAGAGTTACTGTAGGGGCGGCCTTCGTGTTATTGTAATTTTTTGAAAGTTTTCTTTCAAAAACCAAAAAGGTCTTTACATGAATCCAACATATTATTAGCAAATATAAATCAGCCTTTTTGTGGAAAAAAACACACTGATGACAGGTTTACTGGCCGATTGGTAAGGTAGCTATCCACATATACAGTTCATCTTGAGGACTCTTACTATGTCACATGGATGTTTAACATTAAAACATGATTTATAAAATCATAGCAATAATTATTATTTTAATAGCTTAGTATTCTATTCACTAAAAAAAGTAAGTATTAAGGCTTCAGGCCGCCCTACACAATATTTTATTGTAAGTTTAATTTAATTTAACTCACTGGGATGTCTGGTCCATATGTTTCATTACTGAAACCAGCAGACGACGGCGGACTGGTCGAAGCATTGACTCTCTGTCGGGTTCTCAGGTAAAAAACCAGCAGGGCGATCAATGTGCCGATCAGCAGCAGGACCACGATGACCGACGCTGCAATCCCTCCCGCGTTGTCTCGCTTTTCTGATTATACACGGAGAATGGAAAACATTTAATTTCCTGCGCTAGCAGAGCTTATGTTGAGGACAACGGGTGTTCAGTCAAGGCACCGCTGTTTTTTTTTAAAGCCAAACTCCACATCTGAAGTACATTTTACAAGTTTGACGGATGATTTTTATATTGCACCAAAGGGAACAGACAGCAAAATCACTAGGCCTGCAGAGAAATAGCTCCAGCATGTAGCTCTTTGTAATATCAGGTGTCATTTGTTTTTTTATTTATTGTAAAAAAAACTAAAAAAACAAGATGTAACTAATTAGTGATGGTACACTTAATTCTCAGTTTTGGGCTAATCCATCTTAACTGTTTTCCCCTGCTTGAAGTCTTTATGCTAAACTAGGCTAATCTGCTGCTGGCTGTAGCTTTATATTTGGCATACAGACATGAAAGTGGGGACAATCTTCTCATCTAGCTCTCAGCAAGAAAACCAATTAGCATGTTTCCTGAAATGTCAAAAAGTCGGAAAAAAATCTGTAAAATGAGGAAAAAAAAGCTGTGCACATATGCAGTTAGATAATGGTCCGAACCCCCCCGGCCCATCTTACTTGGCAGTGCATCTGTGACTTTGTTAGCACAGTTGACTCCGACGGTGTACTTAATGTCATCCAGAGCTAGAACGCCTGATGTGCCCTTGATTCCTTCAAACACAATCTGTAAACAACAAGTGATAGTAGTCCGTCATTACTGTGCAATTGATGACATTTAGCTATGTGCAGAAATTGATGTTTGAAGCAATACCAGTATATAAATAAGACCCAGTAAGTGTAGTCTGACCTGGTATTCCTCAGTAGATGTGATGTTGACGTCAAAGCGTTTCCAGGGCCCTCCCAGCTCACTCACCACCAGCAGCTGATGGAGATTACCTTCAGACAGCCTCCACACCTTCAGCTGGCCGTCCGCTGTACCGAGATTGTGTTACAAAACACAGAAAGGGAAATGCATCACAGGCATCCAGACTATATCTATAAGGATTTCACAAGGAAGCCCCCATCATCTTGGCAGCTACGTACTCAGACACTCTGAAATCAGGAACCCCTCCGACCGACTGTTGAAAACAGACTATGACATTTAGCCAAAGTAATGTCTTGCTTTTTAGAGGACGCTCTGCCTAGTATTATATCACCAGACCAGATGGGTTTTGTTATTTTGTAGTATCCGACGCCTGTAGGGGCATGTACTCTCCCTGCCAAAATGTGTCAGAACGCCTTCTTTCCATGGATACTGAGGAGCCATTTGACAGAGTAGAGTGGGACTACCTTATCTTGGGGAGTTTTGGTTTCAGGGAACTGGCCAGTGGGGCCCCTAGAGCCCTTTCCTCTTTGGCATGGCCATCGTACGGTGCCTTGTTCAAGAGCACTTAGGCCTTACGGTAGTTGCCTTTACTACCCTTCTTGCACGCCGCCTGATACTGTTGAAGTGGAAGTATCAGGTGGAAAGATGCTGCCCTGCCCTCAGTCTCCCACTAGATAAGGGATGTGTTTTCTAATCTGCAGCTTTAAAAAAATAGGATGCACGCTACAGGGCTCGAAATAAAAAAAAAGTATGAAAGTGTGGATTTTTTGGTGATTTTTGATAAATCCTCCACACTGGTAATAAATGTTCAAATCATCATAACTGACCCTTAACACGCAATGTGACTCTTGACATTCCGGGACCAGACGTGCTGCCTCTGTTTCACTGCTTGTTGGGCCTTAATCCCTTTTCATATTTCAACTTCACTGAACAGTACTAAGTGCTTTGCGTTCTGCATTCTCTACGCTGTGATGATTTTGCTTACTATGTTGCACATTCCTATATTAAGCAGAGTCTCATTCTCAAGCAGGGTTAGGCATTGTTTGGATTTGAACGATTCTGATTCCGATTCTTTGAGGGGTGGAGTTGAAACGGCTCACATTCTTATTTCACAAATAAGAGCAAGGTTTTATTTAGATTCAATGGTGGATGGCAGTTTCGGCTTTTTCAACGCAAAATAAAGCCACACAAGAGCGCCGCTTACTGTGCTCCATGGCTGCAACACAACAAGTGCCTGCCGCTACGGAAACCAAAACTTATATTAAATTTGGATCCGATGATCAGATTTGAAACCAAATCCTTTAAACAATTCCATTAAAGAAAAGTAATTTTCTAAAACGATTCCAAGTAGGAATCGGTTCTCGATGGCTAGCCCTATTCTCAAGTGACAACAAGGGCGTGCGGTATGTTTGATGTGGGGTGGGAATGTTGTTGTTGTTGTTGTTGTGTGCTTAATCAATGTATATTGTAAAATTCAATAAAAAGAACTATGAGAAAAAGGATTTCACATGATATGGATCCTTACATGAGAATGGCTTATAGAGCCAGAATTTCAGGCAGGTGCCCTTGGTCGGGGGCAGGTGAGGGCTCTGCAGCTGAGCGTTTTGATAGGCTGCTGTCCGGTTGCTGCTTGGAAAGAACAGGAAGTGACCTGGCAGAAAGAAAAGGGAATGTAAATGTTCCACCTCAGTACATTCTTCGTACATGTTTTATATATATATATA